>NC_057812.1:149699198-149908442 GCF_018294505.1 Triticum aestivum
TTGTTCAATTTGCGAAAATCAATTACCATTCTATAACCTGTAACAATTCTTTGTGGAATCAATTCATTCTTATCATTAGGAACAACAGTAATACCTCCCTTCTTTGGGACACAATGAACAAGACTTACCCATATACTATCAGCAATAGGATAAATTATACCTGCCTCCAGAACCTTTAGTATTTCATCTCTTACCACTTCTTTCATCTTAGGATTTAAACGGTGTTGGTGATTAACAACTGGTTTAGCATCAGGCTCCAAATTAATTTTGTGCTGACATAGAGTGGGACTAATGCCCTTAAGATCATCAAGAGTATATCCAATAGTGGCACGGTGCTTCCTCAGAGTTTTCAAAATTTTCTTTTTGTCATGCTCTGAAAGGTTAGCACTAATAATAATAGGATATATCTTCTTTTCATCAAGATAAGCATATTTCTAAGTATCAGATAATTTTTAAGCTCAAACACAGGATCACCCTTGGGTGGAGGAGGATCCCCAAGGATTTCAACAGGCAAATTGTGTTTCAAAACATGCCCTTGATTAAAGAATATTTCATCTATTTCTCTTCTTTCATTCATAAACATATCATTTTCATGATCTAGCAAATATCATTCTAAGGGATCAGTAGGAGACACGGCAATAGAAGCAAGACCAGTAATTTCATCCTTACTAGACAATTTTTATCATGGGGTTGTCTATGAAATTTAGAGAAATTAAAATAATGAGACATATCCCCTAAACCAATAGTCACAATATCTTTCTCGCAATCTATCTTAGCATTAACAGTATTCAAGAAAGGTCTACCAAATATAATGGGACAAAAATCATCTTATGGGGAAGCAAGAAAAATAAAATCAGTAGGGTATTTTATTTTCCCACACAAGACTTCAACATCTCTAACAATCCCAATTGGTGATATAGTATCTTGAAGGAAATATGCCCTGGAGGCTATAATAAAGGTGTTATTTATATTTTCTTATATCATGATAAATGTTTATTATTCATGCTAGAATTGTATTAACCGGAAACTTAGTACATGTGTGAATACGTAGACAAACAGAGTGTCCCTAGTATGCCTCTACTTGACTAGCTCGTTGATCAAAGATGGTTACATTTCCTGACCATAGACATGTGTTGTCATTTGATGATCGAGATCACATCATTAGAGAATGATTTGATGGACAAGACACATCCGTTAGATTAGCATAATGATCGTTTAGTTTTATTGCTATTGCTTTCTTCAAGACTTATACATATTCCTATGACTACGACATTATGCAACTCGTGAATACCGGAGGAACACCTTGTGTGCTATCAAATGTCACAACGTAACTGGGTGATTATAAAGATGCTCTACAGGTGTCTCCGAAGGTTTTTGTTGAGTTGGCATAGATCAAGATTAGGATTTGTCACTCAGAGTATCGGGGAGGTATCTCTGGGCCCTCTTGGTGATGCACATCACTATAAGCCTTGCAAGCAATGTGACTAATGAGTTAGTTATGAGATGATGCATTACGGAACGGGTAAAGAGACTTGCCGGTAACGAGATTGAACTAGGTATGATGATACCGATGATCGAATCTCGGGCAAGTAACATACCAATGAAAAAGGGAATGACGAATGTTGTTATGCGGTTTGACCGATAAAGATCTTCATAGAATATCTAGGAGCCAATATGAGCATCCAGGTTCCGCTATTGGTTATTGACCGAAGATGTGTCTCGGTCATGTCTACATAGTTCTCGAACCCGTAGGGTCCGCATGCTTAACATTCGATGACGATTTGTATTATGAGTTATGTTTTTTGGCGAAGTTTATTCGGAGTCCCGAATGAGATCACGGACATGACGAGGAGTCTCGAAATGGATGAGAGGTAAAGATTGATATATTGGAAGGTTATATTCGGACACCGGAATGGTTCCGATAAGGTTCGGGGATTTTTTCAGAGTACCGGGAGGCTACCGGAACCTCCCGGGAAAGTTAATGGGCCTATTGGGCCATAGTGGAGAGAGGGAGGCTACCACAGGAGGTGACGCATGCCTCCAAGCCCAATCCGTATTGGACAAGGGGTGGGGGGCGCGGCCCCCCTTTCCTCTCCCTCTCCCTCCTTTCCCCCTTCCCCTTTCTGTTGATTGGAAGGAGGGGGTCGAATCCTAGTTGGACTAGGAGTCCAAGTAGGACTTCCCCCTTGGCGTGCCCCCCTTGGGCCAGCCACCTCCTCCTCCCCCCTTTATATACGGGGGCGGGGGGCACCCCAAAGACATACCAAGATTTCTCTTAGCCGTGTGCGGTGCCCCCCTTCACAGTTTACTCCTCTGGTCATATTGTCGTAGTGCTTAGGCGTGGATCAAATCACCATCACTGTCACCACGCCGTCGTGCTGTCGGAACTCTCCCTCGACCCTCTACTGGATCAAGAGCCCGAGGAACGTCATCGAGCTGAATGTGTGTTGAACACGGAGGTGCCGTACGTTTGGTACTTGGATCGGTTGGATCGTGAAGACGTTCGACCACATCAACCGCATTAACATAATGCTTCAGCTTCGGGTCTATGAGGGTACGTGGACACACTCTCCCCGTCTCGATGCTATGCATCTCCTAAATAGATCTTGCGTGATCGTAGGAATTTTTTTGAATTGCATGCTACATTCCCCAACAGTGGCATCGAGCCAGGTCAATGCGTAGATGATATGCACGAGTAGAACACAAAGAGTTGTGGGCAATAATAGTCATACTACTTACCACCAACGTCTTATTTCGATTCGGCAGTATTGTTGGATGAAGCTGCCCGGACCAACATTACATGACAGCGTTCATGAGACTGGTTCTACCGACGTGCTTTGCACACAGGTGGCTGGCAGGTGTCTGTTTCTCCAACTTTAGTTGAATCGAGTTTGACTATGTCTGATCCTTGTTGAAGGTTAAAACAGCACACTTGTTGAAAAATCGTTGTGGTTTTGATGCGTAGGTAAGAATGGTTCTTGCGAGAAGCCCGTAGAAGCCACGTAAAACTTACAACAACAAAGTAGAGGACGTCTAACTTGTTTTTACAGGGCATCTTGTGATATGATATGGTCAAGACGTGATGAGATATAAATTGTTGTATGAGATGATCATGTTTTATAAAAGTTAACGGCAACTGGAAGGAGCCTTATGGTTGTCACTTTATTGTATGAAATGCAATCGCCATGTAATTGCTTTACTTTATCACTAAGCGGTAGCGATCGTCGTAGAAGCAATAGTTGGCGAGACGACAACGACGCTATGATGGAGATCAAGTTGTCAAGCCGATGACAACGGAGATCATGACGGTGCTTTAGATATGGAGATCAAAGGCAGAAAATGATGATGGCCATATCATGTTACATATTTTGATTGCATATGATGTTTATCCCTTATGCATCTTATTTTGCTTAGTACGGCAGTAGCATTATAAGACGATCCCTCGCTAAATTTCAAGGTACAAGTGTTCTCCCAGAGTATGCACTGTTGCTACAATTCGTCGTGCCAAGACACCACATGATGATCGGGTTTGATAAGCTCTACATTCACATACTACGGGTGCAAGCCAGTTTTGCACATGCAGAATACTCGTGTTAAACTTGACGAGCCTAGCATATGTAGATATGGCCTCGGAACACCGAGACAGAAAGGTCGAACATGAATCATATAGTAGATATGGTCAATGTCGGTGTCAAAACTGGCGGATCTCGGGTAGGGGGTCCTGAACTGTGCGTTTAAGGCGGACGGTAACAGGAAGCAGGGTACATGATGTTTACCCAGGTTCGGGCCCTCTTGATGGAGGTAATACCCTACGTCCTACTTGATTGATATTGATGATATGAGTATTACAAGAGTTGATCTATCACGAGATCGTGGAGGCTAAACCCTGGAAGCTAGCCTATGGTATGATTGTATGTATATCTATCGACTAGCCTGGCCCTGGTTTATATAATGCACCGGAGGCCTATAACAAGTGTCCTAGCCGAATACGCCGGGGGGTGAGGAGTCCTTGTCTTGACCACCAAGTCTTGTGAACTCTTCCTTGTATGCGACAGCTCTACGAACTAGCCCATGAGTATACGACCATGGGGGTCCCCGGCCCAATCTAACTAACCGGGAGACGGCGTGGTGAGTACCCCCTAGTCTAGGACACCGTCAGTAGCCCCCTGAACTGGTGTTCAAGTTGGGGACACTGCTCGATTCTTCTGAACTATTCTTCATCTTCGGTTGTCGGTCTTGAAAACTGGTTCAACAAATCTTCTTCGATCTTGAGGATCACCAACGTGCATCCGAAGAGTTTATACGTCGGGTATCCGAAGAGCCCCTTTAAGTTTTCAGCCTTAATCAATGCCTTGTTTATTTTTATGCCACACATCGGGTTTGAAGTTGTTCCCGGGCGGCAGCGCCCTCTTGCGTCCGAGCTCCAACATCGGATTGCATTCGAGGTATCTTTTTCAGACGAGTACCAATGCCGGACCACTTCCGAGCTCCAACGTCGGAATGTATCCGAGCTCCAACGCCGGACTATGTCCAAGCTCCAATGTCGGACTGTATCCGAGCTCCAACACCGGACTATATCCGAGGTGTCATAAATCACCTTGGTTCAAAAAGGTTGAAGGAGTTTAGCCGAGCTTTATGCCAGAAATGCCCTCTATGGAGCCAACCACTAGTGCCCGAGCTTTATGCCGGACTGCTTCCGAGGTGGTGCACCACCCCGACTGTGGGCCGATTTTTCGTCAATATTTCTTATTGGTGCAATTTATTCTCTGCCGAGATATATAGCTAGTAGCCCTCAAGGTGTGTATCAGTCTAAAACCCGAGATGCACCTGAAGGATCACATAAGACCGCTGATCCCAGTAGCCGCTGAGACTCAGGTTGATTTGCAAAATCGGTCTGAGGATCAACTCCTAGCTCGGCAGAATACTTCGGGACACAAAAAGTGGTGTGCAAAGTCCTCGAGACTCAGGTTGGGTGCGGCCGACCAACCTGAGGATCATAATGTCCTCGAAAACTATATTGCACTTAAATTTTCTGCACTAGATTGCCAATGCAATAGCCCCCGAGACACTGGTCGGGTGGCAATACCAGATCAGGGGATCGATATGCACCTTTAATATTAGTAAATGATAAGCCTGAAGCCCAGTAGCCCCCGAGCCGTAATGCGGGCACGGGTGGCCGAATTAACGATCGCTATCCAGAGTAAAATCACAAATTATGTGTAATGATTCTATGTATCCAAGTACTTTACATCATTACTGCTCGGATCCGCATTGTACAAAACTTTGTTGACCGACCATCGGCTTCCACCTCCTCGGCCAGTAGCCGAGGAGTGTTTGTCCTACTTTATAAAGCCTTTATGAGGGCAAAGATTTACGACAAACAAGGCAATCTGGCCATACGGTTTTATAAACAAAGGTACGCAGAGAGATACGTTATATCATTGTTTAACATAATAAATGTCTTCCAAAGAAAATAATCCCACTATCGGTTCCTTTCTTTGGGTTGTCATGCTAAGCATGATCATGAAACCTCAGCTCTAATGCAAGAGCAAAATATTGAGGATTTAGTTTGGGAGGCCAGTTACTAGCCCCCGGTAGTGTTCGGCGATAGTCGAGGTCAAGCCGTAAACACTTCGGCCAATGTTATGAATGGCCAGTCATTTAACACAGTCATCGGATCGCTGACCAGTTTACGCTTATTATGACAGTCAGTTTTCGGCTTTCTCCTCTGGGGTGCTTAACCATGTGAGTTGGAAGCACAATCGTAATGGTTCTCCCTTTGCACACCTAGCTGAACAAAGTGGAACATAGGAGGCAAGTGCAGGAGCCGCGCAACCCAACTATTGATCGAAGACACAATTCGAAACTGATGGATATTTAGCAATATCCGAGAATGTTTTTGTCGAATCTCTAAAGGTGTCCGGCGTTGCACTACGAGAATTGTGCCGAAAACACACAAATAATTTGAAAGTGCCATAAGCTTGGAAAACCAAAAAAACGTCAATAAAAACTTGACGTCCGAACAAGATCAAGTGTTCGGTGCCAATCCAAAAATTGGTCTTACTTTTGTGCTTCTGTCGTGTATTAATATGACACATCCGATCTCAAGACTTCAAGCGGGTCAGCCTACGGCTGCAGCTTCCTATCCCGAAGGCGGAGTGCTGCTCGTTAGACCAGTTTAGCGAAGTAAACTCGAGCGGTCACTAGAGAGAAAATGGGTTATCTAGCTATTGACCACACACTCGTGTCGAAAAAGGAGTGATAGAAAAAGACTTTGCAACGACCAAGAAGAAAACACATTTACTATAAAACCGCTCATATAAATTTTAAGAGCCCCCAAGTGACTTGGGTAAAAGAATTTTATGTATAATGATTGTATGTACCAAAGTACTTATATCATATCTGTGTTCACCCGAACTTTATACGTGTCTTAACCGACCGTCGGCTTCTCCCTCTTCAGTCAAGGGCCGAAGAGTGTTATGTACTCCACCTGTCGAGAATATCGATGGTGCTTCCGATAACCAGCCAATCAGGCCATAAAGCTGTAATAGACAAAGCGCGCTTAGGGAACTTATGCTATATTACTAACGAAGTGTAAGAAGCATCTTCGAAGAAAATAGTACCCCCACCGATACCTCTCTTCGCTGCTCATTGTTACTATGAGACTTGTGCAATAGATTTTTTTGTACTCATGAGTTCCGTTGTGTGCCGACCATGATTGAAAACAATAAGAGCGCTAGCTTTCGGCTTCACGCAGTCTGAGGTCAGAGTTCAGATGACCCGGTCGTGACAATCGCAGAGGTGCTCCCTTTACTCCCTAGCCGAACAATCGGGAACGTAGGGGTAAACACAGGAGCGAGGCAACCCATCTTGCAAATCGCTTAAGTCAATATGGTGCATATTGTGGCGTAATACACGAACAAGGAACGAAGCCGTACAAGTATAATCATATGCAAGAGGAAAAGGCTTCATGAAGGAAGCTCCCAAGTGAACTAGGTATTTGAATATGTGCATCATAAACAAAGTTTTGACAAGGAACTTTGTCACAAACAACTTTGTGCCGAAAAGTATAATGCTTGGTCGAACCGAATAAAATTTAAAACTGATAGTTTTTTAGCACGAAAGCAACTTAACTGGTTAATGTGCTCGATGTTGATGACGCGATTCGGGCTTGTGGCGGGACGAAGATGCCCATTGATCTATGACAGATCCGACAAGGTTCGCAGTCCTCGGCATGGCCGAGGTCCCAGCCCCCCGGCCCGAGGTGTCCGAGCAAGGAGTTTGGCACTCTGGAGTAATGACCACCTAACGCAGTCAAAATCAATTACCTGCACACATAAAACAGTGCTGGCAAAGGTTGGCTCATCGAGGCAAAGCCCTCGGTCCAGCTAACGTGACGGAGCTGGTCGGCTAGTGACGCCGAAGTCCCCGGAGTAGGTTGATGAAGAGATGGCGAACCCCCCGGTCTAGCCGAGATGTCGAAGCCTCGATGTCAGCCGATGAGTCGAAGTAGGTCGGCGTGATGGACATCGGCTTGAAGAAGCAACAGTGCGGCCCTGTCGATGCCGATCATGACGCGGCCAATGCCGGCTTGATGAAGTGACTGTGCGGCGATGCCGGTGTGCCCGCTCCGCGTAATCCGCGGGGCGGCGATGTTGGTGATGATTTATCCTTCGCGATGCCAAACTCTTGTTCGGCTTGCCGAGATGAGGATCCGAAGAAGTTGAGTTCGGCGTAAAAAGCGAAGACATGTCTAGCACAGGTCGGCAGTCATGGAGCTATATTGCCGGACTGGTTTGACACCAACATGATGATGAAGATGACCTCAGGGGAAGCTTAAAAATTTACGGGCACGTATTTAACAATGATGCATAATACCCTAGAAGAGAATTCCTCTAAAAAGGTTGTCCAATATCACGTTCATAAAGAAACATGAATTCGGGTCGGATCCGTATTCATGCAGAAAACAGATCTGAAAATTGGTCCACTCATCGGAAGGTTCCCGGAGTTTGAACCGTCGGATCGAGCTGAAATTTGGAGGGGTGGTAGATATGGTAATTCCTAAGTAGATGAATGGTTGGATCTTCCAAAGGACCTCTGAGCTAGGCTCTGGAGACCACGCCCTAAACTCGTCCAGATTCCTGTCCAGATTTGACAGGGCTCCGGTATATCGTAGTTTGTCGGAGATTCCTCCATCGGAACTCGACGAAATTTTCTAGGGTTGTTGTAGACTCGACTCCGCACAATTCCAACGAAGCAATCATTAAAACGACACTTGAGGAGGCGGTGGCAGAGGATACGCGTTCGTTGTCCAAAAAACAGCATGGTCGCTCGAGGGCAATGTTAACATTGAGCCCCCGAACTCCATGGACGATTCCTCCATGATCTTGATAGAGATCAGAGTTGGTGTTGATGAAGGCCCTCGTTCGAACATGACGATTGGAGGCAGGGCACAGTCCTCGGTCAAGCCAAGGTGACCAGTCGAGCCGGTGACAAAGATGTCGACGTCGTAGATAATTTGCAGACAAGCCATTGATCCTTTTGCCGATCACACAGCGGAACTCTCAATGAAAGCACCAATGTCGGTGTCAAAACCGGCAGATCTCGGGTAGGGGGTCCCGAACTGTGCATCTAAGGCAGATGGTAATAGGAGGCAGGAGACACGATGTTTACCCAGGTTCGGGCCCTCTTGATGGAGGTAATACCCTACGTCCTGCTTGATTGATATTGATAATATGAGTATTACAAGAGTTGATCTATCACGAGATTGTAGAGGCTAAATCCTAGAAGCTAGCTTATGGTATGATTGTATGTATATCTATCGACTAGCCTGGCCCTGGTTTATATAATGCACCAGAGGCTTAGGATAACAAGAGTCCTAGCCGAATACGCCGATGGGGGAGGAGTCCTTGTCTTGACCACCAAGTCTTGTGGAATCTTCCTTGTATGTGGCAGCTGTCCGAACTGGCCCATGAGTATACGGCCATGGGGGTCCACGGCCCAATCTAGCTGACCGGGAGACGGCGTGGTGAGTACCCCCTAGTCCAGGACACCGTCAATCAACATAGTGATGTTCACCATTGAAAACTACTCCATCTCACATGATGATCGGACATGGTTTAGTTGATATGGATCACGTGATCATTTAGATGACTAGATGGGTGTCTATGTAAGTGGGAGTTCTTAAGTAATATGATTAAATTGAACTTTAATTTATCCTGAACTTAGTACCTGATAGTTTTTGCATATCTATGTTGTTGTAGATCAATGGTCCGTGCTACCGTTCCCTTGATTTTTAATGTGTTCCTAGATAAAGCTAAGTTGAAAGTTGATGGTAGCAACTACACAGACTGGGTCCGAAACTTGAGGATTATCCTCATTTCTGCACAGAAGAATTATGTCCTGGAAGCACTGCTAGGTGCAAGACCCGCTACAGGAGCAACTCCGGACGTTATGAACGTCTGGCAGAGCAAAGCTGATGACTACTCGATAGTTCAGTGGGACATGCTTTACGTCTTAGAATCGGGACTTCAAAGACGTGTTGAACATCATGGAGCACATGAGTTGTTCCTGGAGTTGAAGTTAATATTTCAAGAAAATGCCCGAGTTGAGAGATATGAAGTCTCCAACAAGTTCTATAGCTGCAAGATGGAGGAGAATAGTTTTGTCAGTGAACACATACTCAGAATGTCTGGGTACCATAACCACTTGACTCAACTGGGAGTTAATCTTCCTGATGATAGTGTCATTGACAAAGTTCTTCAATCACTGCCACCAAGCTATAAAGGCTTCATGATGAACTATAATATGAAAGGGATGGAAAGGACAATTCCCGAGCTCTTCGTGATGCTAAAGGCTGCAGAGGTAGAAATCAAGAAGAAGCATCAAGTTTTGATGGTGAACAAGACCACTAGTTCCAAGAAAAAGGTCAAAGGGAATAAGGGGAACTTCAGAAAGAACATCAAGCCAGTTGTTGCTCAAGGTAAGAAGCCCAAATCTGGACCTAAGCCTGAAACTGAGTGCTTCTACTGCAAAGGGACTGGTCACTGGAAGCGGAACTGCCCCAAGTATTTGGCGGATAAGAAGGATGGCAAAGTGAAAGGTATATTTGATATATATGTTATTGATGTGTACCTTACTAATGCTCGTAGTAGCGCCTGAGTATTTGATACTGGTTTTGTTTCTCATATTTGCAACTCGAAACAGGGCTACGGATTAAATGAAGATTGGCTAAGGACGAGGTGACGATGCGTGTGGGAAATGGTTCCAAAGTCGATGTGACCGCCGTCGGCATGCTACCTCTACATCTACTATCGGGATTAGTTTTAGACCTAAATAATTGTTATTTGGTGCCAGCGTTGAGCATGAACATTATATCTGGATCTTGTTTGATGCGAGACGGTTGTTCATTTAAATCAGAGAATAATGGTTGTTCTATTTATATGAGTAATATCTTTTATGGTCATGCACCCTTGATGAGTGGTCTATTTTTGTTGAATCTCGATTGTAGTGATACACATATTCATAATATTAAAGTCAAAAGATGCAAAGTTAATAATGATAGTGTGACTTATTTGTGGCACTTCCGTTTAGGTCATATTTGTGTAAAGCGCATGAAGAAACTCCATGCTGATGGGCTTTTGGAATCACTTGATGCTTCCGAACCATGCCTCATAGGCAAGATGACTAAGACTCCGTTCTCCAGAACAATGGAGTGAGCAACTGACTTATTGGAAATAATACATACTGATGTATGCGGTCCGATGAGTGTTACGGCAGATGTCCTTCGTGTGAGGACTTAGTCGTGAGGCCAACGCATCTATGTGGTAGCTTGAGAGGGATTGAGCGGGACGAGAGATGCGAGGTTTTTACCCAGGTTCGGCCCCTCACAGTGGAGGTAAAAGCCTACATCCTGCTTCATTGATATTGATGATCATGATCACGGTTACAAGGGTGCTCTATCTCGAGAGCTATTGATTTATCTATGTAAACCTAACTTGTCCAACTTGCGGAACTTGTAAAACTTGTCCCTCTTGGGGTGCCCTGCCCCTCCTTATATAAGTTGAAGGGGCGGGTTACATGAGGAGTCCTAATAGGACTAGGATTAATCTATCTTCTATTACAAGCTGGATACAAGTCCGGGTCTTGATTCCCTGTAAGGAAAATATTCTTCATTCCTTTCCTCTTAAGCTGGCCCACCATATCATGAGCCGTCCGTCTAGGCCTTGGTCCTTGTCGTCCGTCTGACCCGCCCACCAGGTCATCAGTGAGTCACAATGTTCAGGCGGGTTGTCCGTAAACTGCCAGGTCCAAGTGGGTCGCCGGTGAGTCGCCAACCTTCGAGCGGCTTATAAATGAAACGTTAAGTCCCAGCCAGGTCATACCTCCGGCCAGGTCATCCGCAGGGTATATCCCCGACATTAGCCCCCAGTTTAGCTTGGATTTATCCATGGTACAGTTATCCTACAAAAACAAACACAAGAACAAATTTGATAGGTTGTGCTCCGGGTTAACAATTCTTGTAAGCCGGTACCTGATCACCCTTAAGTCCTTATTATTTCCTCCTTTTGGAAAGTCTGGGTCAATAGGCCAACTTCATAATCAATTTTCTCACATTGGTTTCCCACGGAAATATTGTGAAGACTAATTCATTTGATTCAGCTCCAGTGCTTAAAAATATTGGTCTTGAAATCACTACTAGGGAAAAGCCTAGCAGCAGCACGGGTTTTGGGTGTATCAGTAGCGCGGGTCCCCGCGCTACTGATACGGCGCCACAGCTAACTTGTAGTAGTAGCGCGTGTTGACACACGCTACTGCTATACATGGTTAGCTATAGCATGTGTTGCAAACAACACTATAGCTAATTAGCTGTAGCGGCTCTTATATCCCGCGCTACTGCTATTACTTTCAAAAACAAAAAAATCTTGATCCCATGCGTTTGTCAATGGTAGCAGTGGTTCGATCAAGCGATGATTGGCGTCGCAGGAGGCATGAACGGACATCGAAAGACCAGATCCAGCAGTGGCTGTTGGAGAGGGCCCGTTTCTATGGCAGAGCCAGTCCGTGGCGTGGGGCTCCTCTTCCTGACCATGCCAGATAGCTCCGGGTCGTCCATGGCGATGACCTGCACGGGCATGGACATGGGAGGGTGAGTCAAACCAGAGGGAGAGAGAGGAAAGGAAAACCGAGGGAGAGAGGAAGGTGATGTAGGGAGCAGCGGAGCTAGTCACCGGTGGTGAGGTGCTCTGGTGTGGTGGCGTGGGGCGGCGGCCTCCTAGACGTCGGTGGAAGACCGGCGAGCTCCTAGATGCCGGTGGCGCGAGGCGGTGGCCTCTTTCGGCGCCACGGAGATGGATGGAAGCATGGGCAAGAGGTCCATGTGAGAGCGTATGGAAAGTGAGAGGAGAGAATGGTGGAAGAGAGGAGGGATTTGGGAGAGGAGATGGGGATTCGGCCGAGGATATGGCGACTTCACCTACCTCGTACTTAGCAGTAGCGAGGGGTATAAAACCGCGCTACTACTATCAACTTAGTAGTAGCGCCGATTTATACCCCTCGCTACTACTATGGCATGTGTCAGGGAGCACAGTAGAGACCGCTTAGTAGTAGCAAGGGTTAAAAACCCGCGCTACTACTATCAACTTAGTAGTAGCGAGGGGTAAAAACCCGCGCTACTGCTAATTAGCAGTAGCGCTTCTTTTTGTGCCGTGCTGCTGCTAAGATTCTGTGTATAAGGTTTTCCCTAGTAGTGAATATTTATATGATTTTCAACTGGCTTGAAGATGTAGATCTTGCCAATTTATGATTACCAAAATTGTTGGGTTATAACCAGATGATGCCGAGGCATAACTGTTACTGACACCGGGTCATAATTATTGGTGACGCTGGGACATTTCTCCCTTAGATCCATATTACATGTAGCCCCCAAGTCTTGAGCAGAGTGAAGTGATGACTTAAGACTTGCTTCAATAGAAATGTTGCAACCTTAAAGAAATCCAGGTTGTTCATCTCAATCACTAGTGAAAATTGAATACTCCATATATGTAGCCCCCAAGTGCCGGGTTGTCATGCTTGCAGCAACCTGGGACTTGTAATTGCCCGATGCCCATAAAACTTCAAACAGTGTAGCCCCCAAGGGCCGGGTCATTATGCAATAATGAGCAAGGACTTTGTATGTATGATCATGTAAATTCGAGCAGCAACATGTAGCCTCCAAGGGCCGGCTTAGTAAGATAATACTAAGTCGGGACTTTATATATACTTGAATATTTGATAGGAGCAATTGGTAGCCCCCAAGGGCCGGCTCATTACAATGTGATGAGTTGGGTCTTCAATAAGGTGAGCAATGAATGACTTTGCATTAGCCCCCAAGTATCATGGTGCATGCTGGTAGTGACATGGGACTTGCATATTTGATGTAATCTGAACTTGAATAATGTAGCCCCCAAGTGTTGGGTCGGAAGCCTGCAGCGACTCGAGACTATTCCTTCCATTGTAGAATAAATTATATCCATAGATAAAATAATAGCCATTGCACTAAAGCGACTTTGAAAACCTCAATCATAATATTGGTTATTGATAACCATAATAAAATTCCAGCCATGTTGGCTATTAAAGATTTGAATAATATAACTTGTTTTGAAAATCGGTTCCTGCAATTAATATAAACCAGTATATCTATGCATAAATGATGCATGCTATGATGATGTAATGATGATGCAATGTATGATGCAATATATGATGATGCATGTGTATGATGATGTATATGTATGATAACAGAATACTTCAATGAAACTAGCCTGAGCCACTGGAGTATCCTCGCATTCTGTAGCCGGCACTCACAGTACCCAATCGACATTTGAACCCAGATAAAGTCAGGTCTTGCTCAAAGATAGACTTATCAGGAGTACGCAGGGTCAAAGTAGCAGCATGCAAATAGGCAGGTTTAACCAAGTTTCAAGGAAGGAGGCTTATGAAGCCTGGATCTATCCTGACTATCTGTAAGCCATGCTCTCACATGAAAAACCGGCGTTTTAACCTTAACGAGCTCAGATCTTGGTCGAATACGCCGTAAAGACTGATCGTTAAGAGTTCAGCGGGACAATCAGGATTACCTGATAGAGTTGAAGTAGCTGGTTATAGGTAGGATGACCCGAAAAGGTTATGTTCTCTTTGGTCGAATATGCCTATGTTTGAACAAACCTGATCAAGAGGGTAGTAACTCTATGTTCTCTTTGGTCGAATACGCCTATGTTTGAACAGGAAGCCCCCAAGTGACATATTGACAATTTGTGCTTGTCAGGGACATATGTTTGAGTTGTGTTGTGCATCCAACTCTCTTTGGTCCCTTTAAATTTCCTAAGAACTCAAACTTGCGAGAGATGGATATTCTTCTTGAGCCAGATTTTTAAACCGGATTTGAGAGCTTCGGAGCATTGTGGGAGACAGATTTCCCTTGATCCGGATTGTGAATCATAATCCTTCTTTTTAAGGCGGAAATTTTCTGACGGCCTTTAAATTTTTGCTAATATGGCGGTAGCTTCCGGGACCGGGTTATCTTCCCTCCAATGACCCAGGGTCTTGATCTCACAATGTTTGCTAAGTCATGTCATCATAGCCCCCGACTCTTAAGGCAACTCGAGGAGTTGGCTTGAGATTCTCCATAGCATAAGATGTATATAATTGGCGTCGATAACGAGATGTGAATCCACAGAAGGTTGAGGTGACTACGGCAGGTTATAAATGATCTCGTATGAGCCGTGTTGGCAACTTGGTCAATGGTTCATCCCAACTAGTTGTTTGAAGTTAACCAAACTGTAGTGGTGGCGACTTGTGCACCTACCCATTGGGTCATCCAGTATAGACAGCGGCTGACCATATATGATAATTTGCCTCCAGAATTGTTGGAATAGACCAGACCACAGGGCGGATAGTAAAGACGACCACAACATCAGAGGCGGCACGGATAGATGAGTCAGCCGCGGTGTTGTAAGCCGATGCGGGCAGGAGAGTCGGCCATGGGGGCGAACGAGTGACTTATTTGTGGTGTTTGTAAATTGGCGCAGACGGGCGAGCCGGCCGTGGAGTTTGTTGTTGTAGACTAGGCCACAGAGGCGGTGGTTTGCACACACATTTGTTGAATAATGCGGTATGGTTGGATGCTGGCGCTTGATAATATTGGTGCGAGCTTTATATCCATCACATAACGATCATTCTTGCAGTGAATAATTGTCCTGCGTAAACAATATTGCAGACCAAGACAAAGATAAAGTGTTCTTTGACAAAAACAATATGTGCTAATAAAACAAACTTGGATGTATATCACCTGATGCATTAGGATGACATATGGATTGATCCTATGGATGTCCGACTAATGTAACTTGCACTAGTATTTTTTGTTGAGGGTCAATTCACTTTTTTGTTTGCACTACTATGTGTTGGAACGGATCGAACTAGAGAGATGATGAGTTTGCATGTGCCTTTCGGCCAGCGTGACATGGACAGATACCGGCAACGTTTTATGCGATCTTTGTATTGTTCATCGATCAGTACTACTTGTACTAGCATCTTTTGGTGGCTCTCTTTTTTGTTTCTCTTCTCCTCTTCCACTCAACATCATTCAAATACTCATCTTTTGGTTGTCTCTTCTTCACGTCGTTGGCTCCAGAGTTCATCAAACCTTGAATCTGGTGCCAAGGAATTGTAGCTTTGCTTCTAATATTTGGTTCTTCACTGTCCGATCAATACACTTGAAAATGTATCCTTGTCGGTGTCAAAACCAGCGGATCTCGGGTAGGGGGTCCCGAACTGTGCGTCTAAGGCGGATGGTAACAGGAGGCAGGGGACACGATGTCTATCCAGGTTCGGGCCCTCTTGATGGAGGTAATACCCTATGTCCTGCTTGATTGTTCTTGATGATATGAGTATTACAAGAGTTGATCTACCACGAGATCGTAGAGGCTAAACCCTTGAAGCTAGCCTATGGTATGATTGTATGTTGTCCTACGGACTAAACCCTCCGGTTTATATAGACACCAGAGGGGGCTAGGGTTACACAAGGTCGGTTACATGGGAGGAGATCTACATATCCGTATTGCCTAGCTTGCCTTCCATGCCAAGGAGACTCGCATCCGGACACGGGACGAAGTCTTCAATCTTCTATCTTCATGGTCCAATAGTCCGGCCAAAGGATATAGTCCGGCCGTCCGGAGACCCCCCTAATCTAGGACTCCCTCGGTAGCCCCTGAACCAGGCTTCAATGATGATGAGTCCGGCGCGTAGTATTGTCTTCGGCCTTGCAAGGCGGGTTCTTCTCCAAATCCTAAATATCTGCTAAGTAGTGTCCGGCTTCCATAAATGTTGAACTTCTTGGCTTCTGTGCCCAATAAGGGCTATCTTCCACGTGTCGAGTGAATGTGAGGAGACAGGGCGTTTTTACATTTGCCCCCCCCCCCCTAGCCAGGTAAATAAATCGTCTATTAAAGGGATGGGGATTCTTGGATCCGATCCACACCATCCTCCCACGGCGAGAATCCATCGGACCGCGCTCGGAAAAATCCATTCCATCATGGCCGGCCATCGTAGCTCCTCCTCTCGCTCCCGTAGCCCTAAGCCCGGTGATTGGGAGAAGTGTTCCGTCCCGCATAGCCGATCAGTAGAGTTGTAGACCCGGGGATTTCTCCCTCCAGCGTATATGGTCCCCGTCCGAGCCGGGCTCGCCACCTATAATGGTGGGGAGCAAGCGCAAAGCTTCCCCAATCCCTCCAAGGGGGAGCGGGTATGCCTTGTCCCTTACTTACTAAGGGGACTTGGATTTCCAATCCATCCGTTCCTCCGCGGACTCCTAGAGTTTTACGGCATCTAGTTGCATAATTTCACCCCTGCTTCCATATTACACATCGCCGGTTATGTTGCCGTTTGTGAGCTGTTTCTGGGATGCGAGGCTCATTTCGAGCTGTGGAAGAGGCTATTCTGCTTTGTGCCCCATACACAGGAGGAGGGGTCACTTTATCAAGTGGGCAGAGCCGAAATATGGCGCATCGCCGAGACCGAATACCTGTCCATTACCCTGAAGAAGACGTCCGAAGACTGGCCTTCGGAGTGGTTTTACATGGAGGACGTCCCTCTTCCAGACCCTGTTTGGACGGGTCTTCCCAAGTTCAATAATGCTCCTTTGAAGAAACGCCGAAGTTGGCGCCCACGGAGCCCCCAAGAGGAAGACAACGGAGAAGTCGTTTACCTGATGGACCGGATTAAAGTGCTGGCTTAATCAGGATTGACAATAATCGAGGTTATGTCAATATGCATAATGCGGGGGGTGCGGCCGCTTCAATATCGAGGGCACCCCCTGTGGTGTTTTAATGGGGAAGATGATGCCACCCGCTGCGGGGGTAAGGGACCGGACTCCGCAGCTGCTTTAGCAAAAAAATTGTCCGAGTTGTTCAAGGGAGAGGAAGAGGAGTTCATATGTATTAAGCCGCGGGATGGATTCTCCATGTACAACCCTCCAAGCTGGGTGAGCTGTCACTCTTTACTCCCAACCTTCCCGCATTCTTTATTGTCGATTATCACCTTGCCGTTTCACGGCAGGAACTGCGGAAAGCTGTAAGGGAGGTCAACAGCCCACCTCCACAACCGGAGGACCCTGACCGGGCCCTTGATCCCGGACTCGAAGAAATTATAGACATATTTGTGGAGCTGATAGACAGGACATTCTATCAATTGAGCTGCGATGACGCCATGGTGGCCATCATAGTCGACTATCCTGGGCTACTCCCTGCATCGCAGGTAAGGAAAAACCAAAGTCCCAACTTCTGAGAAGGATCCCCTTTTATGCACTTCACCTACCGTACACATATGGTGTTTTACAGGGAAGGCCTTCGGGACGCCATGCCAAACCCGCAGTGACTCGCCAACAAGGGGCACCGAAGCCGGGTAGGCCAAAAAGGAAGGTGGTCAGGACTTAGACACCGGCGCAGAGGTATGATACAAAGCCTTGCTCCGTGGTTGTCATCTTTCTTTAAAATAATGACATCCATGTTTCCTAGTAGGAAAAACGCTCGTCGGACTGTATCTGGAGAGGCTACCGATCACGCCTCCACCAGTCGGGCTCCAGGGCTAGACATAGAGGCAGAAGCTAACACGGGACGGACGCCGGATGCTCCTCCTACGGAGGATGCAGACAGACTATCCGCTACAAATTCCAAAGTGGAGAGCGCCATGAATCACAGGCGTCACCGAGCCGTACTCCGTGACGCTTGTTTCTCCCAAGAGGCGTTCGATGCCTTCAACTCAGGAGACGCGTACATCCGTGCTGCTCAAAATGGTCTTTCCAGAGCCACGGACCAGTATGTAAAGGATATACGGGTAGGAAAATCTGACGATTATATATATATCAGTAGCCCCTGAGACTTGAAATAGTTGACACAACTGATTTAAGGATCATTATTTGTGCAGGTTCTTACAGAGAAGAATACCCAATTGTCTCAAGAGCTGGAAGAGTGCAAAGCCCAGCTACAAGCCATGGTGGCTGCGTTGAAGGAGTCCGAGAAGGCCCCCTCTGGCAACACTTGTTTTCATTTCAAAGAATATAGGTACCCGGTAGTATACGACATGCATGCAAATCTGACAATAGATATTGCAGATGACCCCAGAGTGAATCCGGAGGCCGTGGCGGCGAATGCGACACGTGCTGATCGACAGCTAAATGCTGGCGAGCGCGTGCTTACGCGAGTCAGGCAGGAGAAAAATAATCTCCAAGACACCAATATCCGGCTGGGGGTGGAACTGAAAGATGTCCGAGCCCAGCATGCGGACTCTGTTAAGGAGAATAAGCGACTTCGGCGCGGCATTTTTATTAAGTGCTTGAATGAACTTTTTAAAGGAGTTCAGTGAAGAAGCCGGCTAACAGAGTTATGTCTGTAGGTATGCTAACTGGTCGTCCCTCGGAGGAGATGCTTGGGTCTTCGGGTGATCTTCTACCAGAGCTCTCACAACTGCATGAGCAAGTTCGGCAGGTGATGTAGGGTATTGCCCAAGCCTTGTGGCCATCCGCGTCCCCGCCAGGAGGCATGGGGGAGCTTATAGAGAACCTCAAGGGAGCGCGGTGATGCTTCCGATTATGGAAGATATCCGCATGTCGAAAAGGTGCAAGGGAAGCCTGGGCTATGGTGAAGATGCGATATACCAAAGCTGACCCAAACCATATGGCCGAGGTCGGACCTGTGGGGCCTGATGGGAAAGAGATCCCCGTCAGTTTAGTGTATGACCAAGTAGAATTAGCCCCAAAGTATTCCCAACAGGATTGTAGGCTAGACAGCCTGTTGGATGGTATAGAAGAAGAATTTAATCAGTCTTAGCGACTGTGTACTCCAAGTGACATATGTAATGTCCTAGCCGGATTGTAAATCATTTGTCATGGCGGACCTTTTCGCTTCGACCTCTAGACCCGATAGTCCGGAGTGTATCCGAATACCCACTCGGTTATGTAAAAACCAGGGTATGCATGGAGACCAGGCGTAGGGGTCATAAGTGCTTGAACAGACAAGTACCCAACTAGCTATGTTATATTACATGGGTAGTAAGAAACATCTTCCAGGGAGAATAGTTCCGTTAAGGGTTCCTTTCCTTGGGTACGCATGCCCTAATGTGCATGTCCGAACTAAGAAAAGAGAGGCATGCTATAAACATCTGGGGGCATGTTTAAAATTAAATAAAAGTCATCTTTTATTCACCGACCGAATATTCCCTTAAGAACGCTACCTTTCGGCTTCACCCAGTCTGAGGTACACATCCGGCTGACCCCACAGTAACAATCGCAGAGGTGCTCCCCTTATGCCCTAGCCGAATTAACGGGAACGTAGGGCATAAGTAGAAGAGCTAGGCAACCCATCTTGGCCAAAACTTAAGTCATATCGATGCATATAATGGCGAAAAAAGGTACATGTGGAAGAATAACACATGTGTGGGACATAAAGCCCAGAAAAATAGTTAGATTAAGCTTCTGTATAAGAAGCCCCCAGGTATAATGAGCGCGGTTAGCGCGGCAAGATTGTGTAACCAAGACACGAGTTTAGCCTTTTAGGGCTTTATTGAGAAATAAAAAGAGAGAAAGAGAGAAAAGTGAGATATGCAAAAAATTGATAGTGGAAAGGAGACAAACATAGAGTCCGGCGCTAGGCGTAGAATCTTCGGAGTCTGGCTGCGTTCCATGGGTTTGGCTCGAGTCGATTATCCGACGCGTCCCGCAGACAGTACGCTCCACCGGTCAGAACCTGGTCGATAATGAATGGACCTTCCCATTTGGGCTTGAGCTTGTTCTTTTTCTTCTCCGGTAGGCGTAGAACTAGTTCGCTAATGTTATAGGTTTTGGCCCGTACTTCTCTGCTTTCATACCTTCGAACATGTTGCTGATAGAATGCGGAGCGGGCCTTTGCCACGTCGCGCTCCTCGTCCAGGGTGTCCAAATTGTCCTGCCGATCGAGCTCGGCCTCTTTTTCTTCGTACATGCGCACTCGAGGTGAGTCATGAATTATGTCGCAAGGCAGAACCGCCTATGTGACGTACACCATAAAGAACAGTGTGTATCCGATAGTGCGATTTGGCGTGGTCCGCAGCCCCCATAGTACAGAGTCGAGCTCCTCTACCAAGTGTGTGTTTGATACCTTTAAGGACCACACTAGTCTGGGTTTAATGCCGCTCATGATAAGACCATTTGCTCGCTCGACTTGACCGTTAGTTTGCGGGTGATAGACAGAAGCATAATCGAGTTTGATGCCCGTATTGCTGCACCAAAGTTTCACCTTGTCGGCTGTAAAATTCGTGCCGTTGTCAGTGATGATGCTGTGGGGGATGCCATAACGGTGTACAACCCCAGATATGAACTCTATCACCGGTCCGGATTCAGCCGTTTTGACGGGTTTGGCTTCTATCCATTTGGTGAATTTATCCACCATGACCAGTAAGTATTTTTTCTTATGGGTTCCACCTTTAAGGGGTGCAACCATATCAAGCCCCCAGACCATGAAGGGCCAAGTAATGGGGATTGTTTGGAGAGTGGTAGGCGGCATATGGCTTTGGTTTGCAAAAAGATGGCAACCGACGCAATGTTTGACCAGATGCAGCGCATCTGCCCGGGCCGTCGGCCAATAAAAACCTGTACAGAAGGCCTTGCTTACAAGGGCCCAGGCTGCGGCGTGGTGGCCGCCGAGTCCGGCATGGATTTTTGCCAAAAGATTCCGCCCTTCCTTTTCATAGATGCACCTTTGAAGGACTCCGGTAGTGCTTTTCTAATAAAGCTCTCCCTCGTGGACCTTGTAGGATTTAGATCGCTGCACTATGCAGCGTGCCTCATTTTGGTCCACGGGTAATTCCTGCCTGGTTCGGTAGGCCAGTAACGGTTCTGTCCACGGGGCGATGACGACTATTATTACATGGGCTGAAGGTGTTATTTCGATGGCAGAGCCTCCGATTGTGTCAGAGTGTTCGGTATCTGGTGTTGTGGCCGGGTCCGGACTATTGTTACCGGTGTCCCCTTCCCATACCAAGGATGGCTTAAACAACTTTTCCTGGAAGATGGTAGGTGGGACAGGGTCGCGCTTAGCGCCGATACGGGCAAGGATATCCACCGCCTAATTGTTTTCCTAAGCCACATGGTGGAATTCAAGCCCCTCGAACTGAGCTGACATTTTGAGGACGGTGTTGTGATATGCCGCCATTTTTGGATCCTTGGCATCGAAGTCTCCATTTATTTGAGATACTGCAAGGTTCGAGTCCCCACGTACCTCCAGGCGTTGAATGCCCATGGAAACTGCCATCCAGAGATCATGTGATAGGGCCTCGTATTCGGCTGCGTTGTTGGAGTCTGTGTATAGTATTTGGAGTACGTATTGGACTATATCTTCGGTGGGGGACGTCAGGACGATGCCAGCCCCCAGACCAACCAGCATTTTAGATCCGTCGAAGTGCATGATCCAATTGGAGTATGCGCCGTACTCTTTAGGGAGTTCGGCTTCTGTCCATTCGGCGATGAAATCAGCCTGTACTTGCGACTTAATGGCTCACCGTGGTCTATATGTTATGTCGAACGGGAGGAGCTCGATGGCCCATTTGCAATGTGGCTCGTGGCATCGCGGATGTTTATTACGTCATTGAGTGGTACTTCTGAGGCCATCGTGATTGAGCACTCTTGAAAGTAGTGCCGTAATTTTCGGGATGCCATAAATACCGCGTATGCTATCTTTTGATAATGTGGGTACCGTGATTTGCATGGAGTGAGGATAGTGGACACATAATAGACCGGCTGTTGAAGTGGGAATTTATGTCCGTCCGTCTGTCGTTCGACGACGAGCACTGCGCTTACAACTTGGTGAGTTACCGCTATATATAACAACATTGGTTCGCCTACATTTGACGCAGCCAAGATTGGGTTGGTGGCTAGGATGGCTTTTATTTCTTCCAATCCAGCCGTGGCTGCGTCCGTCCACTCGAAGTGTTCGGTGCGGCGAAGAAGGCGATAAAGGGGGAGTGCCTTTTCTCCTAATCGGGAGATGAAGCGGCTTAAGGCCGCCACACATCCAGTTAACTTCTGGATTTGCTTGAGGTCAGTTGGGATAGCCAACTGCGATAGACCCCGGATCTTAGCCGGATTTGCTTCAATTCCTCTACTGGAGATGATAAAGCCCAGGAGCTTTCCGGCGGGCACGGCGAAAACACATTTTTCCAGATTGAGCTTAATGTCGTATGCTCGCAGATTGTCGAACGTGAGCCTCAAGTCATCTATTAAGGAGTTGACGTGTCTGGTTTTAACGACCACATCGTCGACGTATGCCTCTACTGTTTTGCCGATCTGCTTTTCCAGACATGTCTGAATCTTGCGTTTATACGTTGCGCCGGTGTTTTTGAGCCCGAAGAGCATTGTATTAAAATAGAAAGGGTCGTATGGAGTGATAAATGTCGTTGTGGCTTGATCGCACTCCGCCATCTTAATTTGGTGGTACCCGGAGTATGCGTCGAGGAAGCACAATGAGTCGTGTCTTGCGGTAGCGTCGATAATTTGATCGATGCGAGGGAGGGGAAGGGATCCTTTGGGCACGCCTTATTAAGGTCCTTAAAGTCGAAGCATAGGCGCCAGGATTTGTCCTTGTTTGGCACCATCACCGGGTTTGCTAGCCAGTCCGGATGCTTTATTTCTCTAATGAATCTGGCCTCCAGTAACTTGGCTAGCTCCTCTCCCATGGCTTGTCGCTTAGGTTTGGAGAAACGCCGAAGAGTCTGCTTGGCCGACTTGAATCCCTTTAGAATGTCAAGGCTATGCTCGGCTAGCCTGTGTGGGATTCCTGGCATGTCTGAAGGATGCCACACGAATATGTCACAATTCTCGCGCAGGAACTCCCGTAGTGCGGCGTCTATAGCGGGTGAGGGAGTCCTGGATTAGGGGGTATCCGGACAGCCGGACTATATCCTTTGGCCGGACTGTTGGACTATGAAGATACAAGATTGAAGACTTTGTCCCATGTCCGGATGGGACTCTCCTTGGCGTGGAAGGCACGCTTGGCAGTACGGATATGTATATTTCCTTCCTTGTAACCGACTCTATGTAACCCTTGCCCCCTCCGGTGTCTATATAAACCGAAGGGTTTAGTCCGTAGGACCAACAACAACAATCATGCCACAGGCTAGCTTCTAGGGTTTAGCCTCTTCGATCTCGTGGTAGATCAACTCTTGTAATACTCATATCATCAAGAACAATCAAGCAGGACGTAGGGTTTTACCTCCATCAAGATGGCCCGAACTTGGGTAAACATCGTGTCCCCTACCTCCTGTTACCATCCGCCCTAGACGCACAGTTCGGGACCCCATACCCGAGATCCGCCGGTTTTGACACCGATATTGGTGCTTTCATTGAGAGTTCCTCTGTGTTGTCATCGTTAGGCTTGATGGCTCCTTCGATCATCGATAGCGATGCAGTCCAGAGTGAGACTTTTCTCCTCGGACAGATCTTTGTATCCGGCGGCTCTACACTGCGGGCCAACTCGTTTGGCCATCTAGAACAGATCGAGAGTTACGCCCCTGGCCACCAGGTCAGGCTTGGAAGCTTAAACTACACGGCCGACATCCGCGGAGACTTGATCTTCGACGGATTCGAGCCCCTACCGAGCGCACCGCACGATCACGATGAGCATGATTTAGCTCTGCCATCGGACAGTGTTCAGGAGACCGCACCGGCAACCGCTCCGACCCTCAATTCGCAGCCAATTGCGCCATCCATGGATGGGTGGATAGACCCCACCACGGAGGCCGCATTCTCAGCGGCGATCGAGCCGAGTATCAACCTTACCCTTCACGGGAGTTGTGATGCCGAACTGTCGGACTCTTCCCCGGCAACGGACTCCGAACCGCCTGCGCCCGTGCCTATCGAATCCGACTGGACGCCGATCATGGAGTTCACCTCCGCGGATATCTTTCAGCACTCGCTCTTCAGCAACATACTGAATTCATTAAAGTCTCTCTCCTTGTCAAGAGAATCCTGGCCGAACTATGTCCGGCAGGATTGGGATGCGGATGACGAAGAAATTTGTCGCCCACCCACCACCCACTTAGTAGCCACAGTCGACGATTTGACCGAATGCTCGACTTCGACTCCGAAGACATCGGCGGTATGGACGACGATGCAGGAGACGAATAGGAGCCACTGCCCACAGGGCACTAGACGCCCACTTCATCATATGATGTATACATGGTGGACACACCCAAAGAAAATGACGACGAGGAACGGAAGGACACAGCGGAGGATCGTTCCATCGAGAAGCAGTCAAAGCGGCGATGTAAGCGCCGCTCCAAATCCCGCCTCGGCAGAAACAACAATCATATAGACCTAGCGATAGAGCAGGGTGAGCTAGCGGACGACAAACACGGCATTGAACCACCGTCCGACCACGGCAACACGGAGAATCAAACCGAACAACCCGACTCAGGCGAAGGTAACAGTCCGGATGACATCACACCGGATAGGCATCCGGAGCAACAGAATACCCATCAAAGGCTTGTTGCCACTGCGAGGAGTCTGAAAAAGCATAAGCAAAGGCTCAGGGCTGCACAAGACACACTCAAAATTAGATGGAGTGAAGTACTCAACACTGTAGCAAAATACGGCGGTAGTCGCCACACAAAGAGCTACCCAAAGCGAAAGCTGCTACCTGAATTCGATGAGGAGGCCTTAGATCCCCCCGCAATCAAAAAACAAAACAGCCATCCGGTCGGATAGACGACCACGTGGCCAACATCGAGCGGCAAACAACGCCGCACACAAGGCAGTACATGATCCACGTGAGGGCTCGCATCAAAAGGATGACGCAACCAGATCCATCTACGGGCCAAGCAAGCGCGCTCCAGCATGCAATGCAACACAACAAAAATCCGAACACCACGGTACACCCAAATACAGGGGTGCCGCACACCCCCTATGTTTCACCGATGAGGTGCTGGACCATGAATTTCCAGAGGGATTCAAACCCGTAAACATAGAGGTGTACGATGGAACGACAGACCCTGGGGTCTAGATTGAGAACTACATCCTCCATATCCACATGGCTCGAGGAGACGATCTCCACGCCATTAAGTACTTACCCTCAAGCTCAAAGGGCCAGCTCGGCACTGGCTTAAAAGCCTCCCCGAAATCTCCATTGGAAGCTGGGAAGAGCTCAAAGACGCTTTTCGGGCAAATTTTCAAGGGACCTATGTCCGACCACTGGATGCAGACGATTTAAGTCATATAACTCAATAGCCCGGAGAGTCAGCCCGAAAGCTTTGGAACAGGTTTCTCACTAAAAAAAACCAACTAGTCGATTGTCCGGATGCTGAAGCCTTAGCAGATTTCAAGCACAGCGTTCGAGACGAATGGCTTTCCAGACACCTCGGCCAAGAAAAGCCGAGAACAATGGAAGCATTAACAAGCCTCATGACCCACTTTTGTGCGGGCAAGGATAGCTGGTTAGCCCGATGCAGCACCAGCGACCCAAGTACACCCGAAGGGAGGGATGGAAACGGGAAGCCACAACGCAGCAAAAACAAGCACCGGAATAAAGAAGACAGCCCGAAGAGCACGGCGGTAAACGCCGGATTCAGAAGCTCTCGGCCAGGTCAACAAAAGCTGCCCTCCAAAGGCAACAGAGACGAACTGTCCATCCTAAACAAGATTCTGGAGAAAATATGCCAGATCCATAGCACCCCCGATAAACCTGCATATCATACCCATAGAGAATGTTGGGTCTTCAAGCAGTCCGGCAAGCTCAACACCGAACACAAGGGGCAGGATACACCAAGCGAAGACGAGGAAGAGCCTCGCAAGCAAAGCACTGGGGAACAGAAGAAATTCCCACCATAAATCAAAAGAGTAAACATGTTACACGTGAGAAGGGGAGAAACAAAGCGGCACTCCTAGAGACACGTGCCCCAGGGCCTATCACCGCGGAGTTCTGCCACTGGTCGTCCCAACCGATCACCTTTGACCATCGGGATTACTCGACAAGTATCCGGCATGCAGGATGGGCTGCCTTGGTGTTAGACCCAATAATTGACGGATACCACTTCACACGAGTCCTGATGGACGGCGGCAGTAGTTTAAACCTGATATATCAGGACACAGTCCGCAAAATGGGGATAGACCCAACAAAAGTTAGCCATAGCAATACTACCTTTAAAGGAGTAACGCCAGGCCCAGAAGCCCATTGCACGGGCTCCCTGCTACTAGAGGTTATATTCGGCTTTCCCAATAACTTCCGCAGCGAAAATTTAACCTTCCACATCGCTCCGTTCCAAAGTGGCTATCAAGCACTACTCGGACGCGACGCTTTTGCTCGCTTTAACGCAATACCGCATTACGCTTCTCTCATGCTTAAGATGCCCGGTCCACGTGGCATCATTACAGTAAATGGAAATATTGAGCGCTCCTTGCGCGCGGAAGACCGTGCGGCCGCCTTGGCAGCCGCACACTAGACTGCCTCACCAACTAGAGCATCTGACAGGTCATTAAGACCACGGACGCGGTTAGACGAGTCTAGTGCATCTATATATAATTGATACAGGTTTGATGGCTATACCCCTATAACAATACAAGGGGCTCAATGCGTGTAAACAAGTGACAATTAGGCTCAACTTTCTTATCTTGAACTGTACATGGTTTATTTAGTATAACCTATCTTTTTGCACGACAACTTTTCAGCTAAGTTCCTCTCTTTTACATATCACCATCATGCTACACCCGTCCAGGATATGGCACAACGGAGACAAAGGCGCAGACGTGCAGCAGGGACCCGTTCCAAGGATTCTTTTCGGATTAAGACCCTGCTTAAACCTTTTTTACCGTCTCTTGTTGATACACATCCCTTGGATTCTCAATACAATTGAGAAGGAGACTGACGTATTGGCATGTGGCCACGTCAGAATATTGCACGTACCTGGACACTAGGGGCTTATTACAAAGGGCACCGTTTAGCCCGGTTTACATCACAAAGACCGAATACCTTAGGGAGTGTCCGACGTCGCGAGTTTGGCCTTATATGCCTCAGCTCCAAATCATGACTTTGGTCAAATGTTGGGTTTGCCAGGATCCTGTGTTTTGCTGCCTTACGTTCCGCTCTATCGGCTAAGGCAGCACCAGGAAAACTACTACGATTGTGCCCTGGTTCATCCGGAAGAGCACCTCAATAGAGAAAGCCGAAAACTGACTGTCATGATATAGCGTCAGACTGGTCAACCACTTGATGACCTAGCGGAATCTTCGGGATTCCTCCGCCTTAACGAAGGGCCGTTTACCGGCCAGGCATGTACGCGCCCCGAATTCGGATGAGCGCGGAGCCACCAGGGGCTATATAGTAGCCCCACTGTCAAACTCCTCTAGCTAAGTGAAAGTGTTAAAGCATTATAGTCCGATTGCCTAGTTCACTGCGCTATCACCTCCTTAATGGACCAAGACGTTGGATCAAGTGTGAACATGCGTCTTCTGCGAATACCCCCGCATTATATGCGTGGGGGCTGAAGCCGATGACTCCCATCTTTTAGGTTATATACATATATACATAAACGGCCGCACAGGAGGCATCATAGTACTTTCGGGCAAAAGTATAAATACAGCCTTGATAAACTCAATCAAACATTGTTTTTACAATGGGAATACAAGTCACTCAAACATAATATTCTTAGAGCACTGAGCCTCTATCGAACGAGCGCCTTCAAGAACTTCTTCAAAGTAGTGCTCGACAGCCACTCGGCCTATGGCCGAACGCTGTGCCGCAACAGTGGTGGCATCCATCTCCGCCCAGTATGTTTTGACACGGGCAAGGGCCATCCGCGAGCCTTCTATGCACGCCGTCCTCTTTATAGCATCGATGTGTGGCACAGCACCAAGGAATTGTTGCACTAAGCTAAAGTAGCTATTCGGCCTTGGCCCTTTCGGCCACGGATGATCCACAATGGACCTCATGGCAAGTCCGGATAATCTATGGAGCTCGGCCCACTCGGCCATTTGCTCATTCAACAGCAACGGACGGGCTGGAGCATGAAATTGTGACCAAAACAATTTTTCCACTTCATGATCTTTCCGATCCTTGAAGTACTCGGCCGCATCAGCAGCACTTGCAGCCAAATCCACGTAGGTGTCCAAAGAACTCCATAGCCGGTCCAGAGGTGCATACTTCGGATCCCCGAACTTAGTCCGCAACAAGAAGGGCTTCCTAGATACAATATCCACAGCTTGACGCAGATCCTCCTTCGTCGCTCTAATTTTGGAGCGGGCTTCCTTGGCAGCAACCCGGGCCTTTTCCAGGTCCGTCGCCTTCGCCCGGGTTTCTTCTTCAAGAAGCTGGTAACGGTTAGCAGCATCTTTTAACTCTACAGCCATCTTGGCTATTTTTTCTTTGCTCTCGCAATGCGCGGCTTGTTCGGCCCTTAACTCTTCGGCCGCCTTTAAAGCGGCAGCATTACTACTGCTTGCTTGCTCCTTCGCTCGGGTAAGATTTGCCCGAAGGGTCTCCATGGTGGAAGCTCCATCTGCAGTCACAACATATTAAAGATACTGGCATCATGCTGCTCTTACTATGTGACAATCACCAGAAAAATCACCTACCTTGTGCCTTGTCAAGCCGCTTGTTAACAAGCACGATGTCGGCATCTGCCGCATCCAGTTGCCGCCTTAGTTCGGCAAACCCATCAGTCTGGCTAGCCACCGGAGCTTCAACCACCTGCACATAAAGGCGGTCTAGTTATTACCTGGGACTATGATCCTCTGTTTTCCACCGTTTTCGATGACAACTAGAGTCTCAGGGGCTACTATCTACACAGGGCACATCTAAAAATGTGCGGTACTGTAAAGAAAGTACATCATTTCGTGTACCTCAAAACATGTCAGTAGACTCATAAAGGCTTCATGCAAACCGCTTTCAGCGGACGAAATCCTTTCAATCACCGTACCCATGAACATGCGGTGCTATTCTGAGATAGCTGCTTGCTCCAGCAGATCCCTCAGTACGTCCGACCAAACACCAGATGGTGCTGGACTCTTTTGATTGCTCTCTCCGAGAGCTGGATACTGAGGACTTCGCGTGGCCATAGGATTACCTTCTGGCCTTGCCGGATCAGGAGAAACCCTCCATGACGACACCTCGGGGTCGCCCACCTCGTGAGGCGGTGTGGCAGGGGGAGGCGTTTCGCTCTCCATCATCTCTGGAAGGAGATCCCCTGAAGACGAGCTCTGCTGAGAAGGGCTAAGATCCGAACTGCAAGATAAATGCCTCGGTTATTTTCCTCAAAGGTAAAGCGAGATATTTTCATTTACCCTTTTACTTACAGCTCGGTGGAGGGCTGATCCCCTTGAGGGCATAGTACGGCCAGGGTATCCCCCAGGGTAGGACCCTCCGGTGGAGATTTCTTCCCCCGTTTGGAGACCGTTGTCTCCGGATCCTCAGAGGCGGTTCTCTTCTGTCCCTGGGGAGAGGAAGTTTGACTTCCTCCCCCCCCCCGGGCTAACCTCCTTCGCGGAGGTGCTAGCCTCCTTGCTCCCCCCTTTATCTTCTCCTGAGGGTGCTTCATAAGGCGCGATCTCTGGCATCCCGGTTAGCACGGGATTTGGTGAGGTCTCAGGGAGGGGGGCCGAACACCTAATCAACTTTGCCTTCTCTATCCAATCCTGGGTCAAAAAGGGGCTTTTTAAGGGCAATGTTGCAAAAAATAAACGGACAGTGTGTTCGGATGCGGGGCTACTTACTTGGGTATCCGGGCGATTGCAGCTCAGACCTGCATCATCAGTAATGTCTGGACACATTATTTGTGGTCCGAAGAACAATTTGTACATCTCTTCGTGTGTCAAGAATTCCCACATGCGAAGGGGCCGGCGTTTGCAAGACTGGACTTGGCGAACTAGCATAACTTGCACTACCATAACCAGACTGAAATCTCTCTCAAAGAGATCTCGGATACGGCTTTGCAGTATTGGCACGTCCTTGGCTGGACCCCAGCTCAGCCCCCTGCTGATCCATGACATCAGTTGTGGTGGGGGGCCTGAGCGAAAGGCGGGGGCAGCTACCCACTTGCCACTTCGAGGAGCTGTGATGTAGAACCAATCCCGCTGCCACAATCCGGACACCTCCGGGAAGCAACCCTCAGGCCATGGAGCGTCGGTGATTTTGCTTATTAAAGCGCCTCCGCACGCTGCGTGATGCCCCTCGATCATCTTCGGCTTCACCTCGAAGGTCTTGAGCCACAGGCCGAAGTGAGGGGTAATGCGGAGGAAGGCCTCACATATGACAATAAATGTCGAGATGTGAAGAAGGGAATCCGGGGCCAGATCGTGAAAATCTAGCCCATAATAGAACATAAGACCCCTAACAAAGGGATCCAGAGCGAGGCCTAGTCCTCGGAGGAAGTGGGAGATGAACACGACGCTCTTGTTGGGTTCGGGAGTAGGGACGACTTGCCCTCGAGCAAGCAGCCGATGCGAAATTTCGGCGGTCAGATATCTGGCCTCTCTCAACTTCTTGATGTCCTCCTCCGTGACAAAGGAAGGCATCCATCGACCTTGAAGGTTGGATCCGGACATAGTTGAAGGTCCGAAGTGCCTAAACCTGAGCTTTGGGTGTTGGAACTCGAGGCGGGAGGCGGATTCAATTAAGATCGAGAGGAAAAGGCCTTGTCCCCTTTATAAAGAGGGTGAATATCAAGCATCCTCCTCGTGGCCGTTTGGGACTTGCCTAAGATCTAGGAGTCCTACCAATAGGCATGGTTGGGTTACCCACGTCCGTATTGATGAGAATCCCGTAATAAAGGGGACACGATCTCTGCTTCAACAAGACGTGCCAAGGAAACCGCCTCGCGAAACACGCTGAGATTGGTTATGAAAAACGATTCGAATAAAGACCTGGCTGTGGTGTGATGTCACACTATGGGGTACGTTAGCAGATTAGATTTATGGAAATATTATTCTCTCTACGGTGGTATGTGGAACTTGTTTTGCAGAGCCGGACACGATCCTCGTGTTCAAAATATTCTATGAAGTATTTGGAGGAGGAACCCGCCTTGCAATCCGCGCCGGACTCATCATCATTGAAGCCTGGTTTAGGGGCTACTGATGGAGTCCTGGATTAGGGGGTATCCGGACAGCCGGACTATATCCTTTGCCCGGACTGTTGGACTATGAAGATACAAGATTGAAGACTTCGTCCCGTGTCCAGATGGGACTCTCCTTGGCGTGGAAGGCACGCTTGGCAGTACGGATATGTAGATTTCCTTCCTTGTAACAGACTCTAGGTAACCCTAGCCCCCTCCAGTGTCTATATAAACCGGAGGGTATAGTCCGTAGGACCAACAACAACAATCATACCATAGGCTGGCTTCTAGGGTTTAGCCTCTTCGATCTCGTGGTAGATCAACTCTTCTAATACACATATCATCAAGAACAATCAAGCAGGACGTAGGGTTTTACCTCCATCAAGAGGGCCCGAACCTGGGTAAACATCGTGTCCCCTGCCTCCTGTTACCATCCGTCCTAGATGCACAGTTCGAGACCCCCTACCCGAGATCCGCCAGTTTTGACACCGACAGCGGGATTTAACTGTGCCTCGATGGATGCTGTTTTTGTCAGGTCCATTGGATGGACTTGAAATTTGACTATTTCATCCACTAGTTTAAAGGAGGTGGACTTGGATCTTTTGTCTAGTATCAAGTCATCCCTGTCCACTGTGGAGCGCAGCGCGGTTAACTCCTCCGCCACAAGGGCTTTGGATAATGCCTCGAGGGCAAGTGCGACTGTTTTGTTCTTGGTGCGGAGTGCTATGTCTGGATCACTAGCTAGAGTGATGATTCCATTGGGTCCGGGCATTTTGAGCTTCATGTACCCGTAATGGGGTATGGCTTGAAAAAATCGTGAATGCCTCCCGCCCTAGAAGGGCGTGGTATCCGCTACTGAACGGGGCCACTTGGAATGTGATTTCTTTAGACCTGTAATTCTCCGGAGTTCCGAATACCACATCTAGTGTGATTTTCCACGCGCAACGTGCCTCTCCACTAGGGATAATTCCTCGGAAGGTCGTGTTGCTTTGCTCAATACGGTTGCTTTCTATTTCCATTTTTTGAAGAGTCTCCTCATAAATGAGGTTTAGTCCGCTGCCACCGTCCATGAGCACTTTAGTGAGCCGAAAGCTATCCACAATTGGAATGAGGACCAAAGCGGCTGGTGCTCGGGTTGTTCGGAATTTGGGTTCGTCACTGGCATTGAAGGTGATAGCCGTGTCGCTCCATGGATTTATTGCCGCTACGTGGCAGACTTCGGCAAGGCTACAGAGTGCTCGCTTACGCCTATTATTTGAGGCAAAGGTCTCGAAGACTGTCAATACTATATTGTTATCCATGGGAATGTGCTTTGGGGTTTTTTGGATGAGGAGGTCCTCACCACTCTTGGCCACCTGCTGGAGTACCTAACATGCTTTAAGGCTATCTGTTGGTATGGTATCCGCTGTACTATGAATTTTGCAGGGCCCGTTAACCCATCTCTCCAATACGGTTCCATGCCCTGTAGTGGGCTTTTGCTTCTTTGTAATTGAGTCGGGCGACTTATGAGAGTGTACCCATTTAGTTCGGACTGGGGGTTGTGTCAGAGCTGGATTATCCCAGAATTTTGTTTGGGTTTTCCAGGCGCTTTCCATCGCACAGTACTTCCGTACTATGGCCGCCAAGTTAGCGAAGTGTGCTATGTCAAGGCGACTTATGGCGTTGAGGATTCCCTTGTCCGTGCAATTGTTCCAAAAGAACAAAATTGTGCCTTCCTCATGACAGTTCTTGACCTTGTTCATTACAAGGAGGAATCCGGCCCAATAGTGATGTACTGTCTCTTGGGGCACTTCCCTAATGTGGGAAAGATCGTTTGTATCTGGGTGGGTGGGTGGATTTAAGTCCGGACCTTGACCCGATCTGAGACCCTGGGGCAGGGGAGTTTCCGATCTTGGAAGTTTGGGCTCAGGGTTGTTGCCTTGTAGGTTCGGTATGCAGCCTGATTCTAGGTTCAGGGTTAGGTCGATGTCCTCCTGTGAGCGGGTATCCAGCTCGGAGAGCTCGGGAATCCGGACATAGTTCGTCCTGAGGATAGAGGGAGAATCTCCGCATTGCTCCTCCACCACCGCTATCTGATTGGTGACCGGCGGAGAGTTAATCTCCCTTTGGTCGGGTTTAAGCCCGATCCGATCATAGTCCGTAGCGACTCCCAGAGCGGCGATGCGATCCAAGAGCTCGTTCAAAGAGGGGATGTAGGATCTAGAAGTAGATGTGTCTAGAGGGGGGTGATTAGACACATAATGCTCAAGTTGCAATTTTTAAGCTTTTTCGGTTTAAGTGGAGTTTAGGCACAATTTCAACACACACAATACATATCAAGCAAGCATCCAAAGAGTATATGAGCAGCGGAATGTAAAGCATGCAACTTGCAAGAATGTAAAGGGAAGGGTTTGGAGAGATCAAACGCAATTGGAGACACGGATGTTTTTCCCGTGGTTCGGATAGGTGGTGCTATCCTACATCCACGTTGATTGAGACTTCAACCCATGAAGGGTAACGGTTGCGCGAGTCCACACAAGGCTCCACCCAAGGGTAACGGTTGCGCGAGTCCACACAGGGCTCCACCCACGAAGGGTCCACGAAGAAGCAACCACCCACAAAGGGTCCATGAAGAAGCAACCTTGTCTATCCAACCATGGCCATCGCCCACACAGGACTTGCCTCACTAGCGGTAGATCTTCACGAAGTAGGCGATCTCCTTGCCCTTACAAACTCCTTGGTTCAACTCCACAATCTTGTCGGAGGCTCCCAAGTGACACCTAGCCAATCTAGGAGACACCACTCTCCAAGAAGTAACAAATGGTGTGTAGGTAATGAACTCCTTGCTCTTGTGCTTCAAATGATAGTCTCCCCAACACTCAACTCTCTCTCACAGGATTTGGATTTGGTGGAAAGAATGGTTGAGTGGAAAGCAACTTGGGAAGGCTAGAGATCAAGATTCATATGGTAGGAATGGAATGTCTTGGTCTCAACACATGAGTAGGTGGTTCTCTCTCAGAACATATGAGTTGGAATGGTGTGTGTGTTCTGATAGCTCTCTCACTGAATGAGAAGGAGGTGGAGGGGTATATATAGCCTCCACACAAAATCCAACCGTTACACAATTTTCCAATCTCGGTGGGACCGAATCAATAAACTCGGTCGGACCAAAAATGTAAACCTAGTGACTGTTAGTGATTTCGGTGGGATCGACTGGATCAACTCGGTGGGACCGATGTGCTAGGGTTAGGGTAAATCCAAAACTCGGTTTGACCGATTACTCAAACTCGGTGGGACCGATTTGGGTAATAAGTGAAACTGAGATTTGATCAAGCAAACTCGGTGGGACCGATTGCATATCTCGGTGGGACCGAGAATATTGCAATGGGTAACAGAGAGTTTGCAAGCCCATCTCGGTGAGACCGAGATCCCATCGGTGAGACCAAACTGATTAGGGTTTGGCAGTGGCTAATGACAAGTGAAACTCGGTGGCTCCGGATAGGAAGAATCGGTAGGACCGAGTTTGGCTTAGGGTTTAGGTCATATGTGGATATGGGAAAGTAGTTTAGGATTTTGGAGCATATCACTAAGCACATGAAGCAAGAGGCTCATTAAGCAACACCTCATCCCTCCTTGATAGTATTGGCTTTTCCTATGGACTCAATGTGATCTTGGATCACTAAAATGTAAAATGAAGAATCTTGAGCTTGAAGCTTTAGCCAATCCTTTGTCCTTAGCATCTTGAAGGAGTTCCCACAACCTTTAGTCCATGCCACTCCATTGTTGAACTTATCTGAAACATGCTAGATAGAAATGTTAGTCCAACAAGAGATATGTTGTCATCAATTATCAAAACCACCTAGGGAGCACTTGTGCTTTCAATCTCCCCCTTTTTGGTAATTGATGGCAACATACATCAAAGCTTTAGATAAAGATATAAAGAACAACAAGTAAAGCTTTGGAAGGACATGTAACAAGCATAGGCTCCCCCTACATGTATGCACTCGTGTAAATATGAAATAGAGAGGCTTGTGAGAGCATAACCATGACAGAGTAGGCAAAGTGTTACATGTATCTTGGCCATATGCATCAAAGCAAAAGATTATCAAGGAAAATACCTTCATGCTCATGAGTCCTTCTTGCAAACAGTATGTACATAAGCAAGAACTCCTCATACTCATGATTTTGATGCATATACCTACCTTGTGGTCTTGGGTTGGCTTAGGATGGAATGAACCTGCACAATAACATAGGTACGTCCACTAGCTAGAGCAAACAAAAGAAACCACAAGAATACCAAGATTGGGATGACATGTAGAGAGTGAGTACAAGGTACCATATTGAATTCAACATGTCCCCAAGAATAAAGATATGCAATGAATTTGACTGATTTTTTTCCTTAGGTGTCTTGCTCCCCCTGAATCTTACATGGGATATTGGGAGAAGATAGGAAACATAAAATCAGAGCTGAAAGATATGAATAGAACTAAATTCAAATGAGTTCATATGAACATGTCTTTCCCCCAAAAAGACATGTGGCATCTCTCCTCTTGAACATCAAGCATTTGGGATCCTTGAGTATTCTCTCCCCCTTAGTGCTTTCTCCTTTGTAGGTGATAAGCTTTTGATGTGATCTCTCTCTTTCGGATGATAAGCTTTGATGTGATCTCTCTCTCCCCCTTTGACATCAATTTCCAAGAAGGTTGTTCCTGGAATCCGTCGAATAGGTTTGGTCCTTGAGATTCAGTACAAAACAGTGAATAAAACTATGATGCTTGTAGAGGACAAGATTCATTGAGTGGAGCTAGATCAGAAGAAATATAGATATGTGGCAAACTGTTTTTCCTGTTGCGAAATCGGTGGCACCGAGTGGCATGTTTCGGTAGTACCGAAGGGATTCAGTTGGACCGAAAATAGCTATTCGATGAAACCGAGTTCGTCACAGAGAAAAACACTTGTCACCTCAGCTCACTAGTCAAGTAAGATCTCACAAAGATTTGCAATGAATTAGCTGAAAGATTTGCAAGGAATTTGATGCAGAAATATGCAGAACAAAAATCAAATAGAAAAGGGTAAAAGGTTTCTAGATGAAGTTTTTTTTGATTGAAAAAGAAAGAAACAAATATGCAAGGGACAAATGCAATAACTCAGAGAGGAACACAAGAGAACTTCATCTAGAATTGGGCGGTGACATAGTCACCTATGTTAGTGTATATTGACTTAGGAGTCAAGTTAGAACACTTGATCATAGGTCATACTCATCGTTTAAGCTCAAAATGGGGTTACCATTTTTCGTTTAAGCATCTTGATGTATTCACATCTTGTTGAGTTGCTTTGACTCATGTCTTGGAGTAAAGCTTCTCTAAGATGGAATAACATACCTTGGGTGGTGATGTGGTTCTTGCTCATGTAGTTGAACTTGTGTGGGTGCTCAAGATTGATGTAGTTCATCAAGAGTTGGGAGCACCACTTGGAGTTTGAGTTCATCTACCTACATGGGTTAGCTCTTGCAAGGAAGAGCACTTGTGTATCCAAAAATGACAATCAAAGTTTGTCAAAGGATATGTTTCATGGTTTTGTGCTTCCTTGTCTTCAACCACTATTGTGTAGAGTCTTGGTGATGTAGAGATCGCTCAGGATATGAGTGAGTCGCAATCTTATGGAATTAGATTCAACCAAGCACCTACATGGGTTAGACAACATGCAAGGTGCAAATATATCCAAGACATAAGATAGTTATCATAAGAGATATATCATGGATTAGTCATAAGCTCGTGTCTTGCATGTATCCAATGGAGTTTCTACTCCAAGTTCGAAGCATCAATGATGTTCAATTCTCCTCTCAACCTGCAAAACACTTTCTCATCAAGTGGTTTAGTAAATATATCCGCTAATTGCTTGTCGGTGCGAACATGTTTAAGATTGATGTCACCCTTAGCAACATGATCTCGAATGAAATGATGACGAACTTCAATATGCTTAGTTCGAGAATGTTGTACAGGATTATGACCAATTTTGATAGCACTTTCATTGTTACAAAGCAGTGGAATATGTTTCACATAAATCCCATAATCTTTAAGAGTTTGGGTCATCCAAAGTAGTTGAGCACAACATGAACCAACGGCAATGTATTCCGCTTCGGCGGTGGATAAGGATACCGAGTTTTGTTTCTTGGAAGACCAAGACACAAGAGATCTACCAAGAAATTGACAAGTACCCGAAGTGGACTTTCTATCAACCTTGTCTCCGGCATAATCCAAGTCGAAATAGCCAACAAGATCGAAAGAAGACCTCTTAGGATACCAAATGCCAAAATTTGGTGTATGGATTAAATATCTCACTACCCTTTTCACAGCCTTAAGATGACAATCTTTAGGAGCAGCTTGATATCGTGCACACATGCACACACTTAGCATAATATCGGGACGTGAAGCACATAGGTATAACAATGAACCAATCATAGAGTGATAAACCTTTTGATCAACCGGTTCACCCTCTTTAGTCAACTCATTATGTCCACTAGTAGGCATGGGTGTAGACATACCTTTGCATTCTTGCATATTGAACTTCTTGAATAAGTCCTTGGTGTACTTTGTTTGAGAGACAAATGTACCTTCCTTAGTTTGCTTGATTTGCAACCCGAGAAAGAATTTGAGTTCACTCATCATAGACATCTCAGACTTCTCTGACATTAGCTTTCCAAACTTTTCACTAAAGAGAGGGTTAGTTGAACCAAATATGATATCATCAACATAAATTTGGCATACAAATAGTTCCCCATTAACCCTTTTAGTAAAAAGAGTAGAATCAATTTTTCCAATTTCAAAACCACTTGTAGTAAGGAACTTGGTCAAGCATTTATACCATGCTCTAGGAGCTTGTTTAAGACCATAAAGAGCTTTGTGAAGTTTGTAAACATGATTTGGTTTATTGGGATTGATAAAGCCGGGAGGTTGTTTGACATAAACTTCCTCCTCTATTTCACCATTTAGAAAAGCACGTTTAATGTCCATTTGGTACAAGGTGATATTATGGTGATTAGCATAGGCAAGTAAGATGCGAATGGACTCAAGTCTAGCAACGGGAGCATACGTCTCACCATAGTCCATACCTTCGACTTGTGTGTACCCTTGGGCGACGAGACGTGCTTTGTTGCGAACCACTTGTCCATCTTCATCTTGCTTGTTGCGAAACACCCATTTGGTACCAATGATGTTGTGGTTGTTGTCGGGCTTCTCAACCAATGTCCAAACTTGGTTTCTCTCAAAGTTATGTAGCTCTTCATGCATAGCGTTTATCCAATCCGGATCTTCCAATGCTTCTTCAACCTTCATTGGTTCAATGCTAGAGATGAATGAATAGTTTTCACAAAAGTTAGCTAAACGAGTTTTTGAGCGAGTGATTCTCCCGGTTTGTATATCATTGAGGATTTGCTCGACGGGATGATCTTTGGCAATTCTTGCTCGAACTCGTGAGAGATTTTGCTTGGGTCTTAGTTGAGCATCTTCTTCATCTTCTTCTTCTTCTTGGCCTTCTTCATTGTTGACGTCGTCGTTCTCTTGTCGTGGTGGAGAAGGAGGTTGTTGATGTTCGTCTTGACGTATTTCCTCGTTTTCTTCATCTTGATGTGTCCCACTTGTGGATGCTTCCGTGTCAATTCTTGGTTCACCTTGTCGTGAAGTAGAAGCTTCCACTTGGACGGATGAAGTACTCTCCTTCACCTCCGTTGGACGAATTTTGCCAATGGACAAGTCTTGAATTGCTTCTGAAGGGTCTTTGTCTCCTACATCAATTGGCAATTGCTCTACTTGTGAGCCATTAGATTCATCAAACTTCACATCTACCGTCTCTTCAACCTTTCGGGTGAAATTGTTGTAGACACGGTAAGTGTGAGAGTTTGAGCCATAACCAAGTAGAAACCCTTCATGAGATTTAGGAGCAAACTTTGAACGATGATGCTTATCAAGAATGTAGCACTTTGAGCCAAATACTCGAAAGTATCCAACTTGAGGCTTGTTACCGCTGAGGAGCTCGTATGCCATCTTGCCGAGTAGCTTGTGAAGATATAAGTGATTTGTTGCGTGACAAGCTGTCTCAACCGCTTCTGCCCAAAAGTGCTTTGGCGTCTTGTATTCACCAAGCATCGTTCTTGCCATTTCGATGAGCGTCCGGTTCTTCCTCTCAACAACTCCATTTTGTTGAGGTGTGTACGTAGCCGAGAACTCGTGTGAAATCCTTTCTTCGTCAAGAAAGGTGTCCACATTTGCGTTCTTGAACTCCGTTCCGTTGTCACTCCGAACCTTCTTGATCTTCACATCAAACTGATTTTGGGCTTTCCTAGCGAAGTTTCTGAAGATCTTCTGGACCTGCGACTTGTCATTAAGAAAGAACACCCACGTAAATCTTGAAAAGTCATCAACTATAACTAGACCAAAAGAATTTCCACCGAGACTCTTGTAGGCGTTGGGACCAAAAAGATCCATGTGAAGTAGCTCGAGTGGCCTCCTTGTGGTCATGATGTTCTTCACGGGATGTCTTCCTCCAACCTGTTTACCTGCTTGACAAGCACTGCAAAGTCTATCCTTATCAAATATGACATCGTTAACTCCAAGGATATGATTTCCTTTAATAAACTTGTCAAGGTTTCTCATGCCAACGTGACCTAGTCGTCTATGCCACAACCAACCTTTTGAGGATTTAGCAACAAAGCAAGTTTTAGGTTGAGCCTTTTTAGAGAAATCGACAATGTAAAGATCTACTCTACGCATACCCGTAAAGACCATTTTATGATTGTCTCGACGAAATACTTGGCAGTCTACCTCAGTAAATAGGACATTCAAACCGAAATCAGCAAGTCTAGATACTGAAAGTAAGTTGTAGCCAAGAGATTCAACGAGCATGACATTTCGAATGGAACTATCATTTGAGATGGCCACCTTACCAAGGCCAACCACTTTACCCTTTGAATTATCACCAAAGGTGACATATTTTCGAGGGCCGTCATTTTCAGCAAGCTCACAAAACATCTCTTCATCTCCGGTCATATGATCAGTACATCCACTATCAAGAACCCATTCCTTTCCTCCTGATTCATATCCCTGAAGATTTGCCATAAGACCAAAATGTCTCATTGCATCATCAAGATCGAAGTCACTATCATCCTCATCGTAATATTCATGTTCATCATGATCTTGTGATTCATCATTTCCTAGAGAGGGTAATTCATCAGATAAATGATCATCAAAGTGATCACTTTTATGAATTCTTATAGCTTTGAGTATGATATCATTAATGATTCCAACATCTCCTTTAGCATGCCTAAGATTGGCAAGTTCAAGAAGACATTTACCAAAACAAGGATCACTAGAGTTCATCTTGCTCAAGGCAATAGATTTATGGAGAATTTCATCCAAAGTTTTCAAGGAATGATTGGGAAACCGTTCCTCAAGAAATTTCCATATAGTATAGGCGCAATTTTGAGTAGGCAAACTAGCAATCAAATTTTTGGGCAATCCTCTAATGATGAGCTCAATAGTTCTAAGATTGCGAATCATGTCAATATCTTCATCTAGGGTAGGATGCAAGGGATCAATATGGGGTGCACAAGGGCTAGCAATATACTTGTTCAAATGATATTGATTGAAGATTACAAGCATCTCATTTTTCCACTCATGAAAGTAGTTTCCATCAAGAATAGGCACTCTATGTCTAAGACTCCCTAGAGTAGACACATCCATCTTCCTCCAATGGTCATTAAACCAAAGCAATGGAGACCAAAGCTCTGATAACACTTGTAGGATCTAGAAGTAGATGTGTCTAGAGGGGGGTGATTAGACACATAATGCTCAAGTTGCAATTTTTAAGCTTTTTCGGTTTAAGTGGAGTTTAGGCACAATTTAAACACACACAATACATATCAAGCAAGCATGCAAAGAGTATATGAGCAGCGTAATGTAAAGCATGCAACTTGCAAGAATGTAAAGGGAAGGGTTTGGAGAGATCAAACACAATTGGAGACACGGATGTTTTTCCCGTGGTTCGGATAGGTGGTGCTATCCTACATCCACGTTGATGGAGACTTCAACCCACGAAGGGTAACGGTTGCGCGAGTCCACACAGGGCTCCACCCGAGGGTAACGGTTGCGCGAGTCCACACAGGGCTCCACCCACGAAGGGTCCACGAAGAAGCAACCACCCACAAAGGGTCCACGAAGAAGCAACCTTGTCTATCCCACCATGGCCGTCGCCCACACAGGACTTTCCTCACTAGCGGTAGATCTTCACGAGGTAGGCGATCTCCTTGCCCTTACAAACTCCTTGGTTCAACTCCACAATCTTGTCGGAGGCTCCCAAGTGACACCTAGCAAATCTAGGAGACACCACTCTCCAAGAAGTAACAAATGGTGTGTAGGTAATGAACTCCTTGCTCTTGTGCTTCAAATGATAGTCTCCCCAACACTCAACTCTCTCTCATAGGATTTGGATTTGGTGGAAAGAAGGGTTGAGTGGAAAGCAACTTGGGAAGGCTAGAGATCAAGATTCATATGGTGGGAATGGAATATCTTGGTCTCAACACATGAGTAGGTGGTTCTCTCTCAGAACATATGAGTTGGAATGGTGTGTGTGTTCTGATAGCTCTCTCACTGAATGAGAAGGAGGTGGAGGGGTATATATAGCCTCCACACAAAATCCAACCGTTACACAGTTTTCCAATCTCGGTGGGACCAAATCAATAAACTCGGTCAGACCGAAAATGTAAACCTAGTAACCGTTAGTGATTTCGGTGGGACCGACTGGATCAACTCGGTGGGACCGATGTGCTAGGGTTAGGGTAAATCCAAAACTCGGTTTGACCGATTACTCAAACTCGGTGGGACCGATTTGGGTAATAAGTGAAACTGAGATTTGATCAAGCAAACTCGGTGGGACCGATTGCATATCTCGGTGGGACCGAGAATATTGCAATGGGTAACAAAGAGTTTGCAAGCCCATCTCGGTGAGACCGAGATCCCATCGGTGAGACCGAACTGATTAGGGTTTGGCAGTGGCTAATGACAAGTGAAACTCGGTGGCGCCGGATAGGAAGAATCGGTAGGACCGAGTTTGGCTTAGGGTTTAGGTCATATGTGGATATGGGAAAGTAGTTGAGGGTTTTGGAGCATATCACTAAGCACATGAAGCAAGAGGCTCATTAAGCAACACCTCATCCCTCCTTGATAGTATTGGCTTTTCCTATGGACTCAATGTGATCTTGGATCACTAAAATGTAAAATGAAGAATCTTGAGCTTGAAGCTTTAGCCAATCCTTTGTCCTTAGCATCTTGAAGGAGTTCCCACAACCTTTAGTCCATGCCACTCCATTGTTGAACTTATCTGAAACATGCTAGATAGAAATGTTAGTCCAACAAGAGATATGTTGTCATCAATTATCAAAACCACCTAGGGAGCACTTGTGCTTTCAGGAGAGCTCCATTGGATCCATCTACTCGACGAATTTCGAGCCGATGTGGAGGCTATTTTCGATGACCCGAGAAGTCATCGTCGGCGCAACGGCTGAGCGGGCGGTCATGACGAAGCCGCCTAGTCGGAGAGTTTGGCCTACAGCCAGGGCTCCCCCAGAGGTGATGTTGTCCTTGACAACGAGATGAGCCATCCCTCCCTATAATGACGACACAGTAGAACTCTCAATGAAAGCACCAATGTCGGTGTCAAAACCGGCAGATCTTAGGTAGGGGGTCCCGAACTGTGCGTCTAAGGTGGATGGTAACAGGAGGCAGGGGACATGATGTTTACCCAGGTTTAGGCCCTCTTGATGGAGGGAATACGATTGTTCTTGATGATATGAGTACTACAAGAGTTGATCTACCACGAGATTGTAGAGGCTAAACCCTAGAAGCTAGCCTATGGTATGATTGTATGTTGTCCTACGGACTAAACCCTCCGGTTTATATAGACACCGGAGGGGGCTAGGGTTACACAAGGTCGGTTACAAGGGAGGAGATCTACATATCCATATTGCCTAGCTTGCCTTCCACGCCAAGGAGAGTCCCATCCGGACACGGGATGAAGTCTTCAGTCTTGTATCTTCATGGTCCAATACTCCGGCCAAAGGATATAGTCCAGCTGTCCGGAGACCCCCTAATCCAGGACTCCCTTAATCCTGATTCACTTTCTGTCTTTCATCCTGAAGTGCTTGTAATTCACTAACAGCTCGCATAGCGCTCCCATCCACTGTTTGAAATTGATCCATGTTGAACTTCTGGAGAGATCTCAAAGTCTAATTCAAGAATCGTAACCGTTGCTAAATCAAGTTTCTCAACATGGTGGTTCAGCATCTCAGACTACCTCTTGGGCTGGAGCTACCTCGCAAACTGAACATGTTGTTCTTTTTGCTACAATCCAGGGCACTTGAAAACCTATCAGAACAAGCAGAGATGAACCATGGCAGCGAGCGGCCGGCTAGCGGCAGGTCCGGCGTAGTAAGCAGGAGGCCAGAACCAGCGGGCGGCCGGGTCATGCAATGTCGGTGAAGCTTAAGGTGTGAGCCAGCTGAGGGCGGGTCAAGATAGCACGCAGGTAGAAGCGAGCAGCATCTTGAGATAGGTAGACCGCAGCGCTCGGTGGCACCGGCGGTTTTGACATAGAGTAAATGGCGACTTCAAGTGAGGCCGTTGCAGATGTAATGACGGCGATCGGTGGCTCGGCGTGAAGCCGGGCGAGGGGCGGCCTAAGAATGGCGGCGGCTTGTGGTGACAGGGCCGGCTGAAGTGCGGCCATTGGAGGTGATTTGAAAGCCACGGGGGCGACTCGCCGGCGAGGCGGCCATGGTTGGTTGATGCAGAACATCGATAGTTTGTAGATGAGGCCGCGGTAGTGGCGGGTCGCTGAGGTGGCATTAACCAGCCGCTACGGCGGAGCAAGACGGGTCGCGTAGGTGGAGGCTGCTTTGACGCACTAGCGAACCCGCGGTGGGCCCGCGAGTATCGCGGCATAGGCATCCGAGTCAGAACCGGAGGCAGGGGACTTGGAACAGAGGCCAAGGCGGAGTCCCTGTCTCCCCTCTCCCTGCTGCCTAGTTGTGGCCGATCCAGTGAATCCCTGTCCACAACTTCTTGCGGATCATGCACCCCTTCTCTTTTTTTAAACAAATGGGTGGCTGCGTCATTCCTCGATCCTCTGTTGAATCCGACCAGCGGTGCGCTAGGCTTTATGTCTAGACACGTCTTTGTGGCAACTTGACAAGTGGCCCAAGATTGCCATAAAAATTACTCTTGTCTCGATCTCGGTGGGTCTTCATGGTGCATGACGGCTGTTTAGCACGCAACCCTAAAAACTTCTCAGTCTTAATTTCATACACGCTGTTCCGGCTGCTTGTCGAGGACGTAAATCTTTCTGCACCGGCTCTTCCTCATCCGACATGTCGCGAGCTTCTCGATCTCTGAAGGGCTCCCTGCAAGAACTCAACTCCACCGTACGCAGGCCCCACGATGGGAGCCAACAATCATGGAATTGTCACGACAGATGTCCTTCGTGTCAGGACTTAGTCGTGAGGCCAACGCATCTATGCGGTAGCTTGAGAGGGGTTGAGCGCGACGAGAGACGCGAGGTTTTTACCCAGGTTCGGCCCCTCATGGTGGAGGTAAAAGCCTATATCCTGCTTCATTGATATTGATGATCATGATCACGGTTACAAGGGTGCTCTATCTCGAGAGCTATTGATTTATCTTTCTAAACCTAACTTGTCCGACTTGTGGAACTTGTAAAACTTGTCCCTCTTGGGGTGCCCTGAGCCTCCTTATATAGGTTGAAGGGGCGGGTTACATGAGGAGTCCTAATAGGACTAGGATTAATCTATCTTCTATTACAAGCCGAATACAAGTCCAGGTCTTGATTCCTTGTAAGGAAAATACTCCTCACGCCTTTCCTCTTAAGCCAGCCCACCATATCATGAGCCGGTCGTCTAGGCCTTGGGCCTTGTCGTCTGTCTGGCCCGCCCGCCGTGTCATTAGTAAGTCACAATGTTCAGGCGGGTTGTCCGTAAACCGCCAGGTCCAAGTGGGTCACCAGTGAGTCGCCAACCTCTGGGCGGCTTATAAATGAAACGCCAAGTCCCAGCCGGGTCATACCTCCAGCCGGGTCATATCGCGAGGTATATACCCAACAGAGGGTATCGTTATTTTCTAACCTTCATAGATGATTTGAGAAGATATGGGTATATCTACTTAATGAAACAAAAGTCTGAAACATTTGAAAAGTTCAAATAATTTCAGAGTGAAGTGGAAATCATCGTAAGAAGAAAATAAAATTTCTACAATATGATCGTGGAGGTGAATATTTGAGTTATGAGTTTGGTCTTCATTTGAAACAATGTGGAGTAGTTTTGCAACTCACGCCACCTGGGAACACCATAGCGTAATGGTGTGTTCGAACGTCGTAACTGTACTTCATTAGATATGGTGCGATCTATGATGTCTCTTACCGATTTACCTCTATCGTTTTAGGGTTATGCTTTAGAGACGGCTGCATTCATGTTAAGTAGGGCACCATCTATGTCGGAGTAATGGGCCACAGGTAGGCAAACCTGAGCCCCAGAACCTTTCAAGACATCGGGGCAGGCTGCGCCCCTCAAGAACCCAGGACGAAGAGCCGCCTTCTGAGAAGTCGGCGGCAAGGCGACCGACTGCCCACTCGCGGCCGAGTCCTGAGGACGACTTCAGGATAAGCCGACTCCTGACTGGCGACTTCCAGAGAAGCCAGCTTTGGGGAGTCGGCCCGCGACTCCAACGAACCCCATATCCTCATCGGGAGGGACAGGACCGGGGAGTGGCTATAGTAAAGCCCACTCCCGCCCCTTACCAAGGGCAGGCATGGCCACGGCACGCCGTACCCTGGGAGATCTCCGTGCGGCGTGGCACTGTTGTCGTGCCGGCCCTGACATCAGCGCCGAAGGACCGAATCCTGCGCCCACGACGGCTTGTCTGTACGACCCTGGGGCGGCGGGTCCCACCAGTCAGTGGGATCCCATGAGACGGCAAGCGCGCCACCAGTCGGCCCCCAGAGTCGGCCAGACCCTTCCCCGGGGCCCATGCGCCATTAATCAGATGTGACGGAGAGTGGCAATAGTGATCGCCCACCAGGCGGCGCGGCTGTTGCCACGACTCCATGATCATGCCCGCATCATCAGAAGCACGGCTATAGTAATCAGCAGCCGGCAAGACACGCCCGCGGCGGACGCGGCCTGTCGGCTCCGTACCTGGCCAATCGGCGGGGCCCACTAGTCGGCGGGCCCCAGCAGTCGGCGGAGAAGACAGAGGCCAGAGGCATTGACGGCTGGGCCCATGTCCAATCGGATTACCATTGTACCCCCGGGGGTAGGCCTATATAGACCCCCCCAAGGCACCCCTGCAAAGGGTTGGAATCCATTAGCTCTAGACCAGATCATATAGGAGGGAGAGAGCTAGCCTTGCCCTCTCCTACATCTAGGAAACAGCTCAAGGAGCAATCGTGTAAACACTTTGCCATAGTGATCATGCGGAGACCCCGTAGAGCAGCAGTAGGGGTGTTATCTCCCCGAAGAGCCCTAAAGATGGGTAAGATTCGCCGGCGTGCATGTTTACGCCTCATCCCGTTTCCAGGCACCGGCGACGTTCTACTCGCCCCCACCATGATAAGCCATCCTTTGGCATATGTCGCACCCAACCCCCAACATTTGGCGCCCACCGTGGGGCCTGGTGCACCGCCGTCCGGAGACCTGTTCTGGACGGGAACCCTTTTCCTCCCTGGCGAGCGCAGCCAGCTAGGCACGCCAGACGGAGTTTGCGTAGACGCACTGCACGGTGTTGAGATTGCCTGCGCAGCCAGCTGCCTCACTGAACTTGTCGGCGAGGTTCGCCTCTCCGATGAACCTGCATCCAACGCAGGCACGGGCGGCTCCGAGAGCCTGCTCGCGGGCCTCCTCGATCAACTCCACGTCTCCGGGGAGCCTGCCGTGTACTTGGAGTCTGTAGGCTCCATCGACCCGATGCTGGTCGACTCCGACACCGCGTCGCTCGACGTGTTCCCCACTAATCTGGTGGTCTATGAAGAACCTCTCCCTCGTGCGGAGAGCGACGGAAGCACCGTCACCGAGGTGCTCGTCATTAGCCATGACGAGCCTCCCGGCGGAGGAGCGCATGACCCACTTGGCGCGGCGCTGCAACACCTAACTGTGCCCATTCCGGAAGACGCTGACGCGGAAATGCTGGAGGCGCACCACCTTCAGCTCGTTGAAGGCGCGAAGAAGCTGTCCAGCATGAGACGCTTGTCAGAAGCCTACCAGCGAGAGATGGATCGCGCTGTTGGCGGCTCGCCGGCCCCAGTAGGGCCCAGCCGCCTTGGCGCGGTCCAGCAGCGCGGCATAGCCATCGCCGACCTGTTCGGGGCAAGCCGCCCTGTGTACGCTACACCAACGGAGAACATCCAAGCCACCCAGGCGACGGCAGACGAGCTAGACAATTTCGAGGGCGAAGATGAGTCCGGCGGCTCCTCAACGCGGCTGCCGCGTAGAACGAGGCCGGCTGCCGCACGGAGGCGCCGTAGTGGCAAAACGACGACCTGCGCCGAGATCAAGGCGTGACGTCTCGGACGCCGACTGGTGGTGCCCGAGGAAGAAGAGACAAGGATCCGGCTGTCAGCCACAGTCGGACTCACATTACCATAGAACGCTTCCGAGACGGCCGCCCGAGAGCAGTGGAACAACGGGACGACTGTCCGCCTCCTCCTCCTCGCAAGGAGAGGCGAGTCTCCCCACCGCCTGTTGACCATCCGACTCTCGACGACCACCTTGGCCGCCGAGAGGGAGTCAGAGAAAATGACGCCAGCCACCGGATCGACCGACTTCACCGATCCCTAGCGCTGGAATAAGAAGATGAGTTGGGTCCACCTTGTTTCGGGCCCCGCATTCGAGACGAGCCCTTTCCCAAAGGGTTCACTCTCCCAAGGGACACGCCCAAATATACTAGCTCCGTGAAGCCGGAAGACTAGCTAGTCGACTACTCCATGGCTGTCAGCATAGCGAACAGCAACAAGCGTGTCGCCGTAAAGTACGTTCCGCTCATGCTCTAGGGCACGGCCCGGACATGGATGAACAACCTGAAGCCCCGCAGCATCAACAGCTGGGTCGACTTCACCGAAGCATTCGTCTGCAACTTCACCAGCACGTACAAGCGTCCTCCCAAGCCTCATCAGCTCTCCTTGTGCATGCAAGGTCCCGGCGAGTCGACTCGCGACTACCTCACGCATTGGGCCGAGCTTCGGAACTCCTGCGAGGGCGTGCACGAGATGCAGGTGTCGGCGTTCTGGGAACGGGGGTCCCCAGACTTGCCTGCCTGCGGCCTGCGGCGTGGCTCAAAGGGGGGCCCAGCGCGGCCCATCTTCACCAACACAAAACCAAGACCCTCGCGAGGGGCCAAGCCTCGTGGGGCGGACGACGCGGAGCTTCCTCAGGCACGGCCTCATCAGGCTAGCTCACGAGGAGGCGGAGAGACCAAGGCGGGGTACCTCACGAGGTGCCCGTGACGCAAGCCATGACGACCAAGGGCGCCAGGCTGGTGCCAGCCCGCGCAGTGTCCTCCTTTCCTCTTTGGTGCAAAGGAGGCAAGCGCAGACGCGGAGTACCGAGGCATCAGGGAAAGGTTGCCATTTCGGTGCAACGAGACCAAGGCCAGGAGGACTACGAGACGGGGGTCATCAGCCCAAGACGGCGTCACCACCAGAGCTTTGCGCAGGCGAAGACTACTTTTGTCAGGATAGCTGGTACTAGCTGTCCCCCTTCGAATTAGCCCACCATTGTTGGCTCCCTTCCCGCTCGATATTTGGGAAGAGGACCAGGGCCTCTATAAATAGGACCGGCCACCCGCAGGGTGAAGGGGGAGGAATCGAAGGATCAAGGGATTAGAGAGAGAGAGAGAAGGGTGACTGAACTCCTCCCTGCAGTTCATCCCCCCAGCCAGGAACAGACCCTCGCGAGGCTGTTCTTCCTTGTATTGTTCATCATCATCAGCCCAAGAGGAAATCCACCACAGCACACACTGGAGTAGGGTATTACACCACAACGTTGGCCCGAACCAGTATAAACCTCGTGTCCCTCGTGTTATTCTTTCCATAGCTTAGACCTTAACGAGGCAGAGGGGTGCAGGTAGGTAGGAGGCGAAATCTCCGCGCACACCCCAGTGTTCGAACCTCAAGGGTCTGCCGGAACCCGAAATCCGACATTTGGCACGCCAGGTAGGGGTGCACCGGAGTTTTCTCTTCCGCCACCGCCACGGCCTGCCTCACAATGAGTAGGGCGTCACCCGCTCCGGCCGCTGGTGCCAGCACGGGGGGCAGGGGGCTCCGAGCCCTGGCCCCAGCCCTACAACGGGTACGGTGGCCGGACAAGCTCAAGCCAACGACGCCGCCGCGCTATGGCGGCGCGACAGATCCACTGGCCTTCTTGCTAGCGAGCGAGGAGGCCCTCCTCGAAGCAGGAGGTGACGATAGGGTCGTGGCCAACTAGCTCCCCATGGCCCTCACCGGCGCCCTGCGCACATGGCTGCTCCACCCGCCGGCAGCCTCCGTGGCCTCTCGGGAAGAGCCCCGCAACCTCTTCCCCGCCCATCGCGCTACACCAACACCCACGGTCGTCGTGGCCCTCCTGGGCGGCTTGCAGGCGCTGCCTACAAGTCACCATGTCAAGCCGTTCATTCATCGGGTCAGCGCCGCTTCCACGCGGCAGGGGGCTCCCCTGGACCGGGCGGCGCCCGAGACCGGCCTGACCTTCAGCTCGGAGGACCACCCCTCCAACTCGGCCTGCTCGGGTGCGCTCCCCATGCTGTGCACCCCCACCATCTGCCAGGTGGCCGTCACCAGAACCCTCATTGATGGCGGCGCGGGCCTCAGCATGCTCTCGGTCAAGGCCTTCAACCTCCTCTGCATACCCCTGGAACGGCTGCAACCCAGCCGGCCCTTCTCAGGTGCTGGGGGCAGATCATCCAGCTCCTTGGGATAGATCCAACTCCCAGTAACCTTCGGCACCTACGACAACTTCCGCACGGAGCTGGACGACTTCGACATCGCCCCCATCAGCCTCCCGTACAACGCCATCCTCGGCTACCCAGCGCTGGCCCAGTTCATGGCCGCGACGCACCCGGCGTACAACCTCATGAAGATGCCCGGGAGCAGCGGTGTCCTCAATTTGCACAAGGACACGCTGCGGGTGCTCAAGCTCGTCTTCAAGACAGCGGCGTCGGCACAGCCCGCCGACTTGGAGACCCCCGAGCCCAAGGGGGCTGCACCCGCCAAGAAGAAACAGTTGTTCACCCAAGACAAGGCAGAAACCAAGCAGATACCCATCGATGAGGACGGGTCCACCAACGCCACTTTCACCATAGGCGCTCACCTCAAACCCGAGCAGGAGGAGGCCCTGGTCGGGTTCCTGCACGCAAACAAGAAGGTATTCGCTTGGGAGCCTGACCAGTTGGCAGGGATCCCCAGGAGTGTAATTGAGCATCACCTCAACGTGTGCCCCAACGTGCACCCTGTGAAGCAGAAGGCCAGGCGGCAGTCCACAGAAAAGCAGGCCTTCATCGTCCAAGAGACCCGCAAATTAGGGGCCGCTGGGGTCATTCGCAAGGTCCGATACCCGGATTGGTTGGCCAACCCTGTCGTTGTGCCAAAGAAGGGAGGGAAGGAGCGCATGTGTGTTGACTTCACCAACCTCAACAAAGCGTGCCCGCAAGATCCGTTCCCGCTCCCCCGCGTCGACCAGATCATCGATTCCACTTCAGAATGCGAGCTGTTATGCTTCTTGGATGCCTTCTCTGGGTATCACCAGATCAAGATGGCGGTAGAAGACATCGAGAAGACAGTCTTCCTAACCCCGTGTGGGGTGTACTGCTACACATGCATGCCATTCGGGCTGCGTAACGCAGGGGCGACCTTTCAGCGGCTGATGCACATCACCTTGGGCCCGCAGCTTGGGAAAAAAGTTGAAGCTTACGTCGATGAAATTGTGGTAAAGTCTCGGGAGGCCAGGACCTTGATACAAGACCTGGAGGAAACCTTTGCGAGCCTCAACGCAGTGAACCTACGGCTCAACCCAGAGAAGTGTGTGTTCAGAGTTCCCTCGAGCAAGCTCTTGGGTTTCCTCGTGTCCCACCGAGACATCGAGGCTAACCCGGAGAAGGTCAAGGCGGTGGAAGACATGAGCCCGCAAAGACCCTCAGAGAAATGCAGAAGCTCATGTGGCGCGTGACCGCGCTAGGGCGCTTCATTCCCAAGTTGGGGGAGCGAGCGCTGCCCTTCTTCCAGCTAATGAAGAAAAAGGGGCCCTTCGAGTGGACTGAAGAGGCCGACAAGGCATTCCAGGATCTCAAGAGATACCTGACCAGCCCACCGGTCATGGTAGCTCCGCGCCCTCAAGAGCCCCTGGTGCTTTACCTCGCCGCCACTCCCTACTCTGCCAGTGCAACCTTGGTGGCAGTCAGAGAGGAGCGTCGAATCAAAACCGCGGCAGCAGCCCGGGACAAGGCAGAACAGGAACAAGGAAGGCCCACAGAAACCGCCACCGTGGCTGAGGAGGATCAGCCGCCGCAGAGGGGCGCACCGGAGGCGGAAGAGGCCCCTCTCCCAGATGGCCAGTCTCAGGAGGCCTCATTTCCTCAAGAGGCGCCATGGTCTCCGAAGGGAGCCACCAGCACTAACGCACTCCACCTCGTCGAGCACCCAGTGTACTTCGTCAGCACGGTGTTGTGGGATGCAAGGGAACGGTACCCCATGCCTCAGAAACTCCTCCTCGTGCTACTGGTGGCCTCGCGCAAGCTGCGGCACTATTTTCAGGGTCACCCCATCAAGGTCGTCTCGTCATACCCCCTGGAGAGAGTGCTCAGGAGCCCTAATTCAGCTGGAAGGGTCACTGAGTGGAACATAGAACTGCAAGCATTTCAGCTCGAATTCAGCACGACCAGAGTCATCAAGGGAGCAGCATTGGTGGATTTTGTGGCAGAATGGATGGAGGCGCCAGGCCTCAAGGCCGATGAGGATCGGTTCCTATCCCCGGGAAGCGAGGCACCAGAAGGCTGGGTCATGTACTTCGATGGGGCGTTCTCCAGGCATGGCGCTGTGGCTGGGGCGGTGCTTATATCGCCCGCTCAGGACAAGCTCTATTACGCTGTGCAGCTATGTTTCCAGCAAGGTGAAAAGGTCTCCAACAACATAGCGGAGTATGAAGGTTTAATAGCGGGCTTGAAGGCCGCAGCTGCCCTGGGGGTGAAACGCCTCACCATCAAGGGCGATTCGCAGCTCCTTGTCAATTTCTCCAACAAGGTGTACGAGCCGAAGGATGAGCACATGGAAGCCTACCTTGCGGAGGTCCGCAGGATGGAGAAGCAGTTCTGGGGGTTGGAGTTGCAGCATGTGCCCCGTGGCACCAATCAGGAGGCTGACGACATCGCCAAACGGGTGTCCAGGCGGTTACCTCAGGAGCCTGGCATTTTCGAGGAGTGGCTCTTCAAGCCCTCTGCCCTGCCGTCATTATCAAACACGACTCAGCCCCGGGAGGAGCTCCCCCAGCCACCTGCCTCAGGAGCTCCGGCCTGTGGCCCGGCCTCAGGAGCACGCCTGCTCCTGACGATGGAACCTCAGGAGGGATGTTGGATCGCGGAGCTCCGGAGTTACTTAACGCAAGGGACCCTGCCGGAGAAGGAGGAGGAAGCGGAGCGATTGGCACGCCAGGCCAGGGCATACTGCATCAAAGATGGAGAGCTCTACCGGAATCGACCAAATGATGTATCCCTGCGCTGCATCTCCAGGGAGCAAGGGAAGGAATTGCTGGAAGATATACACGGCGGAGACTGTCAACATCATTCATCATCACGGACCCTCGTCGGCAAGGCGTTCCGCAGTGGGTTTTATTGACCCACCGCGCTCAATGATGCCGTCGAACTAGTGAAAGCTTGTGAGGCCTGCCAGTTCCACGCCAAGCAGATCCAGCAGCCAGCAGGAGGCTTGCAGACTATACCCCTCTCGTGGCCATTCGCAGTCTGGGGGCTGGACATCTTGGGCCCATTTTCTCGGGCGCCAGGGGGCTACCGCTACCTCTACGTCGCCGTGGACAAGTTCACCAAGTGGGCTGAAGTAGAGGCTGTCTGCACCATTCCCGCGGGTTCCACGGTCAAGTTCATCAAGGGCATCATGAGCCGGTTCGGGGTGCCGAATCGCATCATCACGGACAACGGTTCGCATTTCACCAGTAACCTCTTCAAAACATACTATGCTAACCTTGGAATGCAGATATGCTACACCTCGGTGGCGCACCCCCGAAGCAACGGCCAGACCGAGCGAGCCAACGCGGAGGTCCTGAGGGGCCTCAAGACCAGGATGTTCAAGAAGAAGCTGGAGGCCTGCGGGAGAGGTTGGTACGACGAGCTTCAGTCCGTGTTGTGGTCCATCCGCACAACCGCGACCAAGCCGACTGGGGAGACCCGTTCTTCCTGGTCTACGGAGCCGAAGCGGTCCTCGCTCACAAGGTCAGTCGTCGCTCCGTGCGGGTCCTGGCGTTCGACGAGGCGCAGCAGGACGCCATGCGGGGGATGGAACTCGTGCTGGGGGAGGAACGTCGCTGAGAAGCCGTGCTATGAGCGGCGAGGTACCAACAAGCACTGCGGCGATATCACTGCCGCAACATCCGCCCCAGAACTCTCGAGGTAGGAGACCTCGTGCTCAGGCGGGTTCTCTCCAGGGAGGGGCTGCACAAGCTCTCTCCCATGTGGGAGGGCCAATTCAAAGTTGTTCATGTTTCCAGGCCCGGCTCCGCGCGCTTGGAGACTCAGGAGGGGGTGCCAGTCCAGAACGCATGGAACATCCAGCACCTCCGGAGGTTCTACCCCTAAAAAGGCCCAAAGCCTATGAAGAAGGCGAATGCCTGTGAAGCTATCGCGTTTTGGAAAAGGCCCAGAGCCTGTGAAGAAGGCGAATGCCTGTGAAGCTATCGCGTTTTGGAAAAGGCCCAGAGCCTGTGAAGAAGGCGAATGCCTGTGAAGCTATCGCGTTGTGGAAAAGGCCCAGAGCCTGTGAAGAAGGCGAATGCCTGTGAAGCTATCGCGTTTTGGAAAAGGCCCAGAGCCTGTGAAGAAGGCGAATGCCTGTGAAGCTATCGCATTTTGGAAAAGGCCCAGAGCCTGTGAAGAAGGCCAACGCCTGTGAAGCTTGCCGCCCGTGACACTCTCACGTAATAATGAGTTGGGGCTGTACACGCCCCGGAGTCTCAGGAGCGCCGGCCTCAGGCCCTGGGGCTCCCTCCCACGCCTAGTGGCAGCACTTAGCTCCGCGCTGGTGAGAAGACGTCGAAGACTAGATTAGGTGCCGGACGCGGCTTTTCATTTGCTTTCCGCAGTTGGCTTGTTCCTTCTCATTCGAAGTTTTATTGAAGTTTTTGCCGTCTCTGGCTTGTGGTTCTTCAAATTTTCACTCTCCTGCCTCGATTTCTCTTGTGCAAGGCCTCGCGAGGGGGGCAACCGAGCACCCTCGCGAGTGTTCCCATCCTAGTCGTTCAAAGGGTTCATGACCTGGGCCCATTACAGGAGCACCCCTCCAGTCCGTGCCCCATGGGCACCGCGACACAAACACAGGGCCTAGGTCGGTCGCCCCCCACGGCCGGGGCCGGGAACTATCCACACGCGGGCACGTAGCCAGAAGGTATGATAGCGGAAGCAAAACGGTTATTAACAGCAATAACCCAAACACGCCCCCGCGGGGCTCCACACTACTGTCTTTTTGCGCAGGGAAAGGGAAAAGAAAAGAACAAATCAGGCGCGGCTCGCCTCACACCGGCTTGCAGGGAAGACTCGAGCTGCCTCCGGGGCTCAGGCAGACTCCCTCTTGCGCTTCACTGGGGCGCGACGGCGGGCGGACGCGCTACCACCTCCCAAGCAGATACGACAGCATCGAGGCTGACCGCGGCCACCGCTAGAGGAGTCGCCGCCTGAAGAAGAACCGTAGAAGCTTGGGGAACCCTGAGCGCCGCCGATCACATGTGCGCTGCCTTCTCCATCATCGCCGGAGCTGGGTTCCCGGCCGCGGTCGTCGTTCTCAGGGCAGCACCCTGCGCGGCGACCATCTTCCCCAAACACCCTCACGTAGAGTGTGGCATCGCCATCAAACTTGAAGTGCAGGGTACACCGACGGCCCAGGCCACGCGCGCGGGCAAACGTCTGCCAACCGCGGGCCAGGGCTAGGCTCCCGGCTGCGGAGACCTCCAGTGAAACCCATGAGGCCCGGCTGCAGCAGCCGTCGGCCTGAAGCCAGAGGCCGCCTGGGGCGCCAGCCGGGAGCTCGCCAAGGAGGAAGCGAGGAAGTGGAAGCCGGGTGCTAGTCGGCTCCGCCGACCATACGACGAATTCCGGCAGCACCTCAGCAGCGCGAAAGCGCGGCATAGGGGGACGCGCAGCCGGAGTGCGCCCCCCGGCCACAGCAATCCACCCTTCGCTGTGCTAAAAATCGCCTCCACGGCCGCGGGGAGCTGCCGTGGTGGCCACGGGATGTTTGCGAGGGCGCCCTCGCCCGCGCTTGGGCGGGGGAGACGCCAGCTCAACCTGGCGAGCCTTCCCTTTCTCTGCGGCCGAGAACCTCCTCGACGGGGCCATGAAGAAGAAGGAGGAGCAAGGGGAGATGAACTGGAAGGGCACGCGCCAATCCGTACTTATAGCTGGCGAGGGCCAACCGACGGCCCCCACGATCGCAGGTAATTATGACCCGCTTTGCATGCAGGGACTTGTCAAATCCGTGCAGTTGCCGAGGCTCCATGGGGAGGTGGATACGCCCACGTCCAATCAACCGCCACGCGGCGCCCAAGGCCGCACGCTGTTAGGGCCCGCGGTGCTTCGCTCTTGCCCTTCCGCCTCCCTGCACGGCCAAGTCCGGGCGGGCCTTGGGCCCGGGGGCTACTGTCGGCGTTCTAGGAACGGGGGTCCCCAGACTTGCCTGCCTGCGGCCTGCGGTCTGCGGCGTGGCTCAAAGGGGGGCCCAGCGTGGCCCATCTTCACCAACACAAAACCAAGACCCTCGCGAGGGGCCAAGCCTCGCGGAGCGGACGACGCGGAGCTTCCTCAGGCACGGCCTCATCAGGCTGGCTCACGAGGAGGCGGAGAGACCAAGGCGGGGTACCTCACGAGGTGCCCGTGACGCAAGCCATGACGACCAAGGGCGCCAGGCGGGTGCGAGCCCGCGTAGTGTCCTCCTTTCCTCTTTGGTGCAAAGGGGGCAAGCGCAGACGCGGAGTACCGAGGCATCAGGCAAAGGTTGCCATTTTGGTGCAACGAGACCAAGACCAGGAGGACTACGAGACGGGGGTCATCGTGGAGCCCAAGACGGCGTCACCAACAGAGCTTTGCGCAGGCGAAGACTACTTTTGTCAGGATAGCTGGTACTAGCTGTCCCCCTTCGAATTAGCCCGCCATTGTTGGCTCCCTTCCTGCTCGATATTTGGGAAGAGGACCAGGGCCTCTATAAATAGGACCGGCCACCCGCAGGGTGAAGGGGGAGGAATCAAAGAATCAACGGATCAGAGAGAGAGAGAGAGAGAAGGGTGACTGAACTCCCTGCAGTTCATCCCCCCAGCCAGGAACAGACCCTCGCGAGGCTGTTCTTCCTTGTATTGTTCATCATCATCAGCCCAAGAGGCAATCCGCCACACCACACACTGGAGTAGGGTATTACACCCCAACGGTGGCCCGAACCAGTATAAACATCGTGTCCCTCGTGTTATTCTTTCCATAGCTTAGACCTTAACAAGGCGGAGGGGTGCAGGTAGGTAGGAGGCGAAATCTCCGCGCGCACCCCAGTGTTCGAAACTCAAGGGTCTGCCGGAACCCGAAATCCGACAGCAGGCTATCGAGTACTTCATCGCCGGGTGCAGAGAAGGCACCCTCCTCAAGCACAAGCTCTTCTGCGACAAGCCAGAAACCCTCGACGAGCTGCTGATCATAGCAGACAAGTACGCCACGGCCGACTCCTCCATGAAGGCGGAGATTCAAGTCAGCGCAACTGGAAAAGTGGCCCCTCAAGCTCCAAGAACTCCGGCGGGAGATGCTAATCGGCGACAACAGCAGGGCGACCACAAGCGCAAGGCCCCGCAGCCGGCTTCCAGCAGCCAGCAGGTCTCAACAGTTGAAGCCCAGCAACCGGATGGGCAGCCCCCGCCCAAGCGACAGAAAGGCAGCAAGCCCAACTGGTTGCCGGCCTTCTCCTACGAGCAGACTCTGGATGGACCTTGGAAGTTCCATAGCGGCGCGAAGCTATCGAATCACACCACCCGAAAGTGCCACTGGCTCACCAGGATCGCCAAGGGAGACGGCCTCCTACCTCCCCCGCCTGCTGGGAAGCCGCCTCCGTCTCCGCCCCAGCAGCCGGCTGTCAGGCCAGTCGGCGCAATACAAGACGAATACCCTGAAGAACACGGAGCCTACGTGGTGTTTACTAGTATGGCTGACGATCGATGCAGCAGGCGGCTGCAGCGACAAGAGGTGAATGTTGTATCATTAGAGACGCCAGAGTTCATGCACTCACTACTAGGAAAAGGCCTACTAATGGCGCACCTAATTTGACCATTAATGGCGCATTAGTGGTGCGCCATTAGTGCCACACCATTAGTATATTTTACTAATGGCGCACCACTGGTGCACCATTAGTATCTGGTATACTAATGGCGGACCTCAGATGCGCCATTAGTATATACAACAGTGCGCCATTAGTATGCCTCCCAGGGGGCCATGTATACCCAGGTGCTTTGGCATACTAATGGCGCACAACAACAAGATGCGCCATTAGTAACTTCGGCATACTAATGGCGCACTGTTTAATGATGCGCCATTAGTATCCTTTGGCATACTAATGGCGCACTGTGATGTGATGCGCCATTAGTATGAATATTAGGTTTTTTTTATTTTATAATTTTCTGTTTTTTGCACAGGTTACAACATGTATAATTGGACAAAATATAGACAGCACACATCAACAACAGATTCATCGAATACAATAGAAGATTAGTCTCTAAATACAATTCATCATATTAGTCTCCGAATACAATTCATCATATTAGTCTCCGAATTGAAAAGACCGAACAAAGATAGAACATTATATTACAAGTCCCGAGATCGCGAGTAGCGAGTTTGTCTTCACATTACAAGTCGATATCGATCATCTAAACTACCATCACATAGAAGAGAGCTGCGGTCATCACGATGAGCATCATCACGATGAAACTCGTCTTCATCCGGTTCCTCCAACGCTCCCTCCCCTCTCCCGCTAGATAGCGGGCGTATCTAGATTCGGCCTCGGCCCTAGTGGTGTACCCTTTGTAATTGTTACCGCTGAATCGGTGAACCTGTCTCCGACACTCCTCCCAGTCGTCGTAGACTCCGAGAACCTTACCCTTGTACACGACATACGATGGCATCGCTATGCACTAGCCAAACGAAACGTTAGTACCAATTCACAAACAATACATAAGCAATATATAAGTATGCAACAGAACGACCGGAAGAGAAAAGCAAGACATTAATAGCATCGATTACATCTAAGTTGAACGACTCTCGAAACCAAAGAGACATACTGCAAGTTCATTAAAGTTTAATTACAACATGAGCCAATCGATGTTTCAGAACTAGACACAATATCACTGCTTTCGACTCGACTCAAGGGACCGGAGCGTGGATGAAGCCGCCATCTATCGTGGGAGTCATGAAATAACGAGCGTTGTCAGCCTGCATTTGTAGCATTGTGTCGATGTCACTGTTGGACGGTTGATTTCTGAGGTAGAACTGCCCCGAGGTACGAAGGACATCTTGATGGATGATTTCCGCAAACTCCGACTGGATGCGAAAGAATTCTTGTCTGATGTCCGCGTTCTGGATTGCCGACACGCTCGCAACCCAATCTCTGAGTTTACTCGGTAGCAGAAGTTGATGATGGTCCCGTACGATCGCCCGCATGTGATGGATGGCGTAGTAGGCACCCTTCTGACCGCCAGGCGGCTGCTTGACGCAGCAGAACGTCGTATTGTGGGAGAACACGTGCTTGTCGTACTTACGAATAGGCCTGGTGAAGGTGCCTCCAGATTTGGCCTAGCCGGGGAGAACATCATCAAGAACCTTCTTGACATTTGTGTAGTCTACGTTCGACTGACGGTCCGGGTCGAAATACGTGGCCATGGAATATTTGGGGCTTAGGAGGATGAGCGTGCAATGTGTGTCACTGCAGAAAACACGGAATGTTAAAAGAAAAATGATCGAAATCTAAGAATTCATATGTTACGGGGCGGTTGAGGGGAGGACTTACTCGGGAAAGTAAGGCACGGGGAAGTTATCCTTATCTTGGTTTGCTAGAATGACGCCTTCGAGGTAAGAACTCGCGACTTGCCGGTCCCCAGCGCTGCCCAAGATCTTGGCACGCATGTAGAAGGTGTCGACTATCACGATGTCTGGGGTCTTGTCGCGAATGATCCGCATCTCCATACTCAGCAAAAATAGCCGAACGAAGGTGTAGTGCAGTGGATGAAGGTTCAACATAGCGTGGATGTCATCAAACCGGAGGACGACCGTACCCCCGATGGAGTTATCCACAAAGCCCTTGCCCTCTGGCACCTTGGCCGCGAAAACCGGGTATGCCACATCCTTCTCTCTGAGACGCCGCTTCTCCAAAGAAAGAACACTGTCATGTAGACTCCGCATAGCACCGGTTGCAGCATCGAGCATATTTCTCGGTAGCATCGGCCTACCTGCCACATGCAGCCTCCTCATTAAATCCTCAGGTGAAGGTGGCCCGTCCTGAGCACGGATCGTACTCGGTGCCGGCTGGCCCGCACCCTTGTTAGTCTTTCTTTTGCGTGCCTTCTTCTTCTCCTATAATGGGACCGAGTTCTGCTCATAGACCGCCTTCTTGAGTGTGTTGGGGCTGATAATATTTCGCACCTCGCCTATCTGAGGCTCTGTGAAGTCGGCAGCTGGAGGCGTCTCCTGAGAGCTGAATGGCAGACGACGCCTGTTGCAACTTGGCTTCTCCGCGGTACCAGCTAGATCGCGCACGTCTTTTGTTGGGTTGGGTTCTTGAGAAGGAGGCCCCATGAAGCCGCCCCCAAACGAATCTGGCTCTTCGTCCAAAGCAGGGGCCAGCTCAGGCAAGCGCTGAGGGTCATCACGTCATCATCGTCGGCCCCGACGGGTCGAATTGGAGGTAACAACTCATCGCAGCCTGGCAGCACCCGAACCAGTTGAACCCTAAACAAGTTGGGTGGCATCTGGGTACTGTGGAACAAGGGGTTGCCCGGTTGAACGATTTTTCCATTGGCGACATCGACCAACTCGTTGTTCACGAAGTGCAGGAGAGTGCACGGAATGTCAACGCTGCCCTGCGAAAACATGTAGGGCGTCAGGGATGCCCAGTCAAAGGCAAGGAGATGAAGTCCTCGGCCGAGAGAGGCTTAATTAGTTACCGTGATGATGGCGTCGAGCTCGGCTAATGTCGAGGCACCGCCAACGGCGGGCGTGCAGTTGACAGAGGGGCCGCTTGTTGCAGAGGTGGCGGCCGGCGTACACCCGGGTGCATTAAGATCCCATCCGGCGTCAGAGACACTAATGCCGCCTCCGCCGGAGACACCAATGGCCCCGCCATCGCGTTCTGTGAGTAGCTGGCCGTGAAGCTAGGAATCGGGGGCGGCCCCTGTTGGCCGCCCGCAATCCACGCACTCAACCCCTCGATCAAGGTAGGCACAATGGCGGTGATCGTCGCTTCGAGTTGTTGTTGTACTTGCTCTTGGACAATCTCCGGAATCCGCGCCACCTGTGCCTTGAGTTCTTGAACCTCGCGCGCCTGGCTTTCCGAGCTGGTCTTTTTCTCCTTTCGCCCACCAGTGTTATAGTATGATGACCATTTTGTCGACAAGCCTTTGCCGGCCACACGACCAGCTGACGTCGGCTTACTGAGCTTATCCTTGTTCTTCATTACATTCAACGCCCTATTTAGAGTGGTGTCCCAAGGGTTGCTCTTAGTCGACCCCGCGCTACTGCTTTCAGTCGCCTGCGGAAGGAATGTGAACCATTTAGAAATTTGGCTTCATTAATTAGAATGCAACCATATGGAGCTAATTACGCGGGGTGTATTCCTTACCAGAACAAGCTCAAGCGCCCTGGTCTTCGGATCTGTGGTAAGCTCCTTTGTTTTCGGGTCCTTCTTGTACCGGGCCCTGACAAAGTTCCTGGTGTGCTTGTCACCGTATTTATCGAAGAGGGGCGGTAGGCCTTGCTCGGCATGGTCCGCCTCCTCCTTGTCCCATATAGGCTCCGCCACTCTGTAACTGTCGGGACCGAGTGTGTGTTCCCCTAAGTTCAGCTCCCGCATTTCTTTCCCGCACTGACTTGATTCGGAGTTTGCGGTGCTCGAGCAATTGATCTTGAAGTCATTGTAGTCATCTTCGGTGATCGAAGGATTTTTCTCCTTGATCTTCTCATAACTCTCACCTTTCTCGATCATTCTCTTCACATTCCTTTTCCAAGTAGACAGGGCCTTGCTCATCTTCATGAGGGCAGCATTGTTCACTTTATTCCCTTTGAGGCTTGTGTTTTCAAATTCAGCGGGGAACTTGTATCGTTCGTGCAGCTTCGTGAAGTGGAGGTTGCGCAAATTCCCTCGGTCAGGATGCCTCAGGTTCTCGGTGTTGATCGAGACGGTGCTTCGGAGAATGCACCCGAGCTGAAGCAAGTACCCCTTGACTATTCGTTCGGGCGCCGTTGGATTCCCGTCGGAGTACACTTCAGTAACTTCCTCCTTGAGGGTGCGGAGCACGGTCGGGCGCCGGTCCTTCCGTTGCCTCTTCGGTTGGCTGCCATCTGTGCGTGCGCCGCCATCATCAGTGGTGGCATCCTCGGCGGCACCATCAGTGGTGGCATCAGTGGGGTCATCCTCGGCGGCACCATCAGTGGTCTCAGGATCGGTGGGGAAGGCGGCGTCCTCATACAAGTGAGGTTGTTCCTCCATCTCCTGGGACAGCTCCCAGAATGCCTTGCCGCCCGAACCCCCGGCCTCATTGTTTTTGGCCATGTTTCTCTCTAAATAGGAACAAAGTTTGGTCAAAAAGTTGGTTATTGTCAAGGAACAAGATCATGGTCTCATCATTTAGGGTTTGTCGACACCGAGGCATCCTAAAAGCCTAAGCTTTCATCATTTCGGTTTTTATTGACACCGAGGCACCCTAAAAGCCAAGGTTGTATAATTAATGGTTTGTCGACACCCATGCATTAGTCATAAGTACCCCATATGTCCTATTTTTAGCAAAGTCATGCTAAAATTCATGGAAAATTTCAGCATGACCTTTGCTGAAAATAGGACATATGGAGTACCCGAATTTGCCGGAACGGAAGTTAACCGACATTCCAGCAAACTCAAGGGCCTCTCGGGTGGACAAGGCAAAAAAGGCCTCCATCACAACATGGAAAATACATTGGCATGTGAAGAGGTGAAACAATATATGCATCTCCAAGCAGTATCATTCAACATTTTGGACAAACCACTACAAGCAATACTGGATCAGATACAAGAAGAATGTGAGAAAATGCAGACAAATACTAACAGATTGAGGTGTTTAACTTGTGGTGCTCTTTGTGCTATTAACATTTCAAGTCAAAACCTTTTTTGGTTAGTAAGTGTTTCTTGAGCATATGTATGTAGTAAGTGTTTCTGCTCTCAGTGTTTCAGAACACATATTTTAGCTACCTAGTACCAGTGCTATTACCCAGCAGTTAATTAGCTTTTGCTTTTGCTTTTCAGTGCCAAATTCTAGCTAGTACCAGCAAATTAACATCTAGCAGCAATCATTTTCAAATATATACACTGGACATTTTAATATTAACCTAAGGAAAAATGAATAGTTAGGTTAATTACCCACTGTTAGTTATTCAGTCTGATGCTTTGTGCTACACCTTGATGCAAATTAGTATATAGAAGAAGCTATTTACTAGCAGTACCATATATAAAAGACATTCAGTCTGATGCTATTTACTAGCAGTAGTAGCAGTTTTTTTTCTTCTTCATTAACTGTACTAGCAGTTTTTCTTCTTCTTCATTGACTATATTAGCTATTTACTAGCAGTACTAGCACTTGGATCATATGCTAATGCTACATTGATACATCATCATGCTGGGTAATATTAAACCACTAGGTGCACTGTAGTGAGCAAGCAGAAGAATAAAGGCATTGGGAAAACTAGGTGCACTGTATTTTGGGTAACATGGCCACATGTTCTCGGTTTGGCCACAATTCAAGCATTGTATTCTTGGGTCAATCTGGGTCACATGGTTTGCAATTCAACCAATTTTGGGTCAATGTGGGTAACATGGTTTGCAACTGAACCAATTTTGGGTTTGTTTGACTTTGCTGCCACTGGAGAAGGCGGATTGCATACCGAGAGGTGGTCGAGGAAGGCGAGCACGGCCACGTCGTCGCCAGTGACGATCTTCTCGGCCTCGCCGACGGCGGTGAGGTTCTGCACCGCAGGGCCCAACTTCTTGACGATCCAAGCGACAATGGCGTCCCTGGAGCAAAGCAAAAACAAAATTCTCAGCAGCTGCGGAGCGGGAACAGGGAGGGAATTGGGGATCTGCAGAAATTGCCCACTTGGTCCTCTCGCCGGAGTAGTCCCTAGGCACGCCGTCGATGAAGAAGAGGAGGGTGGGGTAGCCCTGTACGCCGTGCGCCTGCGCCAGGTCGTGCTCCTTGGTGGCGTCAGGGCGGCGTCGAGGCGGCGTCGAGGCGGCGGGGCAGCGGCGTCGAGGCGTCGAGGCGGCGTCGGGGCGGCGTCGAGGCGGCGTCGGGGCGTCGAGGCGGCATCAGGGCGGCGTCGAGGCAGCGGGGCAGCGGCGTCGGGAGAGGAGAGGGGAAGGGGATCGAGGGCGAGGGCGAGGGAGAGAGAGGGGATAGGTTTGGGCCGGGGAGGAAATATGGATGGGGGCGGCACAATACTAATGGCGCACCACCCCTTGGTGCGCCATAAGTACATCCAAACTAATGGCGCACCTCACCCTGGTGCGCCATTAGTATTTTTTTTGATTTCTGCTCGAGCCAGCAGGTTATCTTCCACCTGACCTGATCCACATCAAGTTCCCTCTACTAGCTCGACTGGTCAGCAGCCAGTTCTCACACCGGGAGGTCCTGGGTTCGATTCCCAGGCTCCACATTTTTTTATGCATTTAAAATGTTGTTTGATACTTATTTGTGTTTAAATATGTTCAAACTTGTTTAAATCATAACAGTAATATTTTTTTTATAAGACAGTAATAATTTTTTCAAAAATATCATCAAACAGTAATGCCGGTGGAGCGGGGAAGGGTGCGGGGGGTGCGGGGGGTCGGCGGCGGCGGTTGAGTAGGGGAATCGAGGGTGCGGGGGGTCGGCGGTGGCGGCCAGTGGACCGGGGGGTGCTCGGCGGCGAGGGGGACCGGATCTGGCGAGGTGGGAGGGTAGTCATTTCCGGTCTTCTTGCCTTTGCGACGACTTTCTGTGTCCTGCTTCGCCTCATCATCATCATCATCATCATCATCATCATCATCATATATAGCGTGAAGCTCCTGCCTGATGCCCATTGATTTCAAGTCTGCCCTTGCTTTCGGACCATCTTTGGTCCTCTCTGGCATGTTGAGCACGGTACCAAGCAGACTCTCGCACACGTTCTTCGTGATATGCATGACATCAAGGCTGTGAGGCACACGGTGGATCTTCCAGTACGGCAAGTCCCAGAAAACAGACCTTGTTTTCCATACCTTCAGCAGCGGCTTTGGCGCCTTTTACTTCTTTCCCGGCTCTGGCGCCTTTTGCTTCTTTCCCGGCAGTGGGCAGTCTTTCCAATTTTTCAACAACTTGTCTATTTCCTCGCCGCTCCTCGTACACGGGCGTTTTCGGGGTTCGGTTTCACCATCGAACAGATCCTTGTGTTTCCTCCACGGGTCATCATCGCAAAGCCACCTTCGATGTCCCATGAACACGGTTTTCGAAGACCCGGGATCTCTATCTAGCTGGCGATACGTTGTGTCATCCATGCACCTTACGCATCCAGAAAATCCGTGGACTACCTGCCCCGGGAGATATCCATAACCGAGATAGTCGTGCACTGTCGTGAGCAGTGCGGCTCTCATAGGGAAATATTCTTTCTCTGCGGCGTCCCACGTATTGGCTGGAGTTTTCCACAGTGTCTCTAGCTCCTCCTTCGGCAGCCCCAGATACAGATTGATGTCGTTCCCTGGTTGTTTCGGCCCTTCAATTAGCATACTCATGTGAATGTACTTCCTCTTCATGCACAACCAGGGGGGAAGGTTGTACATCCACACAAACACAGGCCAGGTGCTATGTGTGCTTATCTGGCTGCCAAACGGATTGACTCCATCGGTGCTCGCGCCCAGCATGATGTTCCTTGGATCCTTCCCAAATTCTGGGTATTCGAAGTTCAACGCTTGCCACTGGCTCGCATCCTTAGGGTGACTCAGCATCTTGTCTTTCTTATCTATCTCCGGAATATTTGCGTCATCTTCTCGCTTCTTCTCCTCCCTATCCGCGTGCCAACGCAGGAGCTTTGCTACCTCAAGGTCCGTGAAATACCGCTGCAGACGAGGAGTGATCAGAAAGTACCACACCACTTTTCGAGGAGCTTTCTTCCTCTTCTTGTATTGAGTGACGCCGCACACCGGACATATGGTAGACTCCGCATGCTCGTCCCGATAAATGATGCAATTGTTCATGCACACATGGTATTTCACGTGCGGTAAATCCAGAGGACACACGATTTTCTTCGCCTCCTCCAAACTGGTCGGGCACTTGTTCCCCTTGGAAAGACGTTCGTGCCAGAATGACATGTTCTCATTGAAGCATGCGTCGGTCATTTTGTGTTTTACCTTCATCTCCAGAGCCATGAGCGTTACTTTCAGGCGGGTATCCTCAGGCCTGCATCCTTCATACAATGGAGTAACCGCGTCTAACTCAAGTTGATCCATCTTGGCTTTCTCTCGGGCGGCAGCTCTTGCATTATTCGTCTGCTTGAGAAGCAGCTCTTGAATATGAGGGTCCTGCACCCAGCCCATCGATGGTCCAGCGTCGTCTGCTCCGCCGGCATCATCATCTTCATGATCATGCCCGTCATCTGCTCCTGCATCTTCCTCATCATCATGTCCTGCATCTTCTACATGATGACTGTGTAAAGCATCACCGTCATGATCATCTCCTGGGGATTCTTCATCTTCTCACCCACCCGAGCCGCGGTGGTTGTCTTGCTGCCCTTCCTCATTTCTTGCCCGGCCCCCATGGACGACTTCGTAGTCATCTTCATCACCTTGGCACCGGTAGCCATCCATGAAACCATGCAAGAGCAGGTGGTCCCGCACTTTCCCGGAATCCGGGTCCGCAATAAGGCTCTTCAGCTTGCATCTTCGACATGGACATCTTATCTCCGTCCCGTTCTTTTGAAGCATCTCGGCCTTCGCGGACCTCAAAAACCTATTCACGATGCCTTCGGTCATCGTGCGGACCATGGTCACCTGCGGGGTAGAGCAAAACGATATTTTAGAACCAAGAAAATTTTTGGCATGACTTTCCCTAAAAATAGGACCAAAAAGAATGCTTAATGCCAAAATTCTCGCTGAAACGGAAATGAATCAACATTCCGGCAAAATATTTGCAACTATCGCATTTCAAATACCGGTACACCTCCAAACACAAACACATATGCAACATCACAAACATATGCAACACCACGAACATACATAGATCTAGCTAGGCCATAAAAAGTGCATGTGCACATTGTTGTAGGGAGAACAACATAAATATAGCTTCCCCCCTTACTTACCTATCAAAACAAGGTAATTTAACCACTTAAATTGAATGAATCTATGGTGGAAATGAGGTGAAAAAGAGGAGGCACCCGAGACAAGGAGGACGTGGAGAGAATGAAGTGGGGAGAAAGTGAGTGTGGGTAGGAGAATGGCGCATTTAGAGTTGGTGCGCCATTAGTAACCTGGATTACTAATGGCGCATTTAGAGTTGGTGCGCCATTAGTAAGTGGGCAGCAACAAGATATTTTGGACAGCCTCTCCTACCCACACTCACTTTCTCCCCACTTCATTCTCTCCACCTCCTCCTTGTCTCGGGTGCCTCCTCAGTAATGGTGCACGGTGGAACAGTGCGCCATTAGTAGTTTTGCAAAAAAAGGAATAAAAAATATAATAAAAAAAACAACATTAGTGGCGCACTTTTCGACAGGTGCGCCATTACTAGTTACAACTAGTAATGGCGCACTGTGTCTGGATGCGCCATTAGTATGTTTGGACAGGCGCACTAGTTCAAAAAAAAATATTTTTTGATACTAATGGCGCACCCTAGGCCAGGTGCGCCATTAGTAGTTTCAACTCTAATGGCGTATCAGAAGGTGGTGCGCCATTAGTATATACTAATGGCGCACCGCTTGTCTGGTGCGCCATTAGTGTCAATCCCATCTATAGCCCTTTTTCTAGTAGTGACTGGTCCGAGAAGCCAATCAGCTGGAGCAGGGATGACCACCCAGAGGTGATGCCGAGTCCGGGATCTTATGCCTTGGTCTTGGATGCCACCTTTGCTACGGATAGACGAGCCGCGCGTTTCTCACGAGTTCTGATAGACGGAGGCAACAACATCAACATCCTGTACAAAGACACCATAGAGAAGTTAGGAATCAAGCAAAGACAGCTTCAGAACAGCCGGACTGTGTTCCACGGCATTGTTCCTGGGCTTTCCTGCTCACCAATCGGCAAGATCCTGATGGACGTCCTCTTTGGAGACAAAGATCACTTCCGCCAAGAGTCAGTTTGGTTTGAGGTGGTGGACCTTGAGAGCCCATACCATGCGCTACTCGGCCGACCCGCCTTGGCCAAGTTCATGGCGGTCCCCCACTACGCCTACCTCAAAATGAAGATGCCAAGTTCCAGGGGAATTCTGACTGTAGCCAGCAACTATCGAAAGTCGTCTGCCTGTGTGGCTGAGAGCAGTCGGCTAGCCGAGTCCCTGGTGATCGCAGCCGAGAAGTGGCTCTTGGAGCGGGTTGTGGCGATGGCCGGCAAGCAGCCAGAGGTGTCTCCCAACCCAAAGGAGTCGGAGGCTGAGGGTTCGTTCAAGCCGGCCAAAGAGACAAAGAAGATACCCTTGGATCCGGAGCACCCGAAGAGGTACGTCGTCGTAGGCGCAAACCTCGACAGCAAATAGGAAGGCGAGCTCGTCGATTTCCTCCGTGAGAATCGGGACATCTTCGCATGGTCCCGACATGCCAGGTGTACCGACGGAATTCGTCGAGCACAAGTTACATGTCCGATCTGATGCAAAGCCGGTCAGGCAGCCCCTGCGCCGCCTATGAGAAGAGAAGAGAAGAGTTGTCGGAGAAGAGATAGCCCGACTCCTAGCAGCCAGCGTCATTATGGAAGTGTTCTTTCCAGAATGGCTAGCAAATCCGGTCCTGGTACTGAAGAAGAACAAGCAGTGGCGAATGTGTATTGACTACACGAGCCTGAACAAGTCCTGCCCCAAGGACCCGTTTGCTCTACCAAGAATTGATCAGGTGATAGACTCCATAGCCGGATGCGAGCTGTTGAGTTTTTTGGATGCATACTCAGGATATCACCAGATCAAGCTGAACCCGGCTGACAGACTGAAGACCGCCTTCATCACGCCGTTTGGAGCCTTCTGCTACCTCACCATGACATTCGGCTTGAGGAATGTCGGCGCCACCTTTCAGCGTTGCATGCAGAAGTGCCTCCTCAAGCAGCTCGGCAGGAACGCCCATGTCTACATGGACGACGTGGTGGTGAAGATAGAAAAGCATGGAACACTGCTGGAAGACCTCAAGGAGACCTTTGAGAACCTGCGCCGATTCCAGATCAAGCTCAACTCCGAGAAGTGTGTCTTCGGAGTACCAGCCAGCCAGCTCCTTGGCTTCCTGGTCTCTGAACGCGGCATAGAATGCAACCCTGTAAAGATCAAGGCCATTGAGAGAATGAAGGTACCCAGGTGACTGTTGGATGTGCAAAAGTTCACCGGCTGCTTGGCGTCCATCAGCCAATTCATTAGTCGGCTGGGCAAGAAAGCTCTCCCCTTATACCAACTCATGAAGAAGACCACATTTTTTGAGTGGAACCACAAGGCGGACGAAGCTTTTCTCGAGTTGAAAAATATGCTAACTACTCCACCCGTTCTGGTGGCTCCGACTCCTAAGGAACCTATGCTCCTGTACATCGCCGCCACCAGCCGGGTAGTCGGCACGGTCATTGTAGTGGAATGCAAGGAGGACTGTCGACCTCCAAGCAGAACTACCCCCACTACCAGAAGATGTGATATGGCGTCAACTTTACCGCCAAGAAATTGAAGCCTTACTTTCAAGAGCATCCAATCACTATGGTCTGCACGGCCCCACTTGCCGAGATCATCGGAAGCCGAGATGCTTCTGACCGAGTGGCCAAGTGGGCCATAGAGCTGGCTCCTTACACCATCCACTACCAGCCCCGCACCGCCATCAAGTCACAAGCACTGGCTGACTTTCTCGTCGACTGGGCCGAGACCCAGTACCTGCCTCCAACGCCCGACTCCACCCATCGGCGGATTTCGACGGCTCCAAAATGCACACCGGCTTGGGAGCCGGCGTCGTCCTCACTTCCCCTAAAGGCGACAAGCTCAAATACGCACTGCAAATCCATTTTGCCGCCTCCAACAACGTCACCGAGTACGAGGCGCTCATTCACGGGCTCCGGCTTGCCAAAGGACTTGGCATTCGCCGGATCCTGCGTTATGGCGACTCGGACTTAGTGGTCCAACAGTCATCTGGTGACTGGGACGCCAAAGAAGTGAACATGGTGAGTTACCATTTCCTTGTGCAACAACTCAGTGGGTATTTCGAGGGGTGCGATTTCCTCCATGTGCCAAGAAATGACAACGACCAAGCAGACGCCTTGGCATGAATTGGCTCTACCCGCCAAGCAATACCATCCGGCGTCGCCCTTCAACGCCTCCTCAAGCCGTATGTCAAGCCTTCACTAGAATCAGACTCCATCTTTGTGCCGGCTCCTCCCGAAGAAGCCGGATCCGACTCCAGAGCCCCGGCAGACGGTACGGGGGTTTTGGCAGATGGCTCCAAAGCCGGCACAGTCGAGGCCGGCCCAGGGACCGCAGTACCCGGCCCAGGGACTGTGGCGGCGGACTCGAAGACTCCAGAACTCGGCCCAAGAACCGCGCCAGTCGGCTCGAGGACTTCCTTAACCCAGCAAGCGGTTGTTGACTGCAACCCCCGCCTCCCAGCCCAACCGCCCTCATCCAAGTCGCAGTTCTGGCAGTCGAAGAAATAGCAGCACCCTTATGGGCCCCGCCCATCCTCAAATTCTTGGTGAGCAATGAGTTGCCGACTAATGAGACCTCAGCTCGGCAAGTACAACACCGAGCAGCAGCCTACACCATAGTCAACAGAGAGCTGGTCAGGCGCAGCGTCACTGGTATCTACCAGTGCTGCGTAGAGCCAGAGCAAGGCCAAGCAATTCTCAAAGACATCCATCAAGGCGAGTACGGCCACCATGCGGCTTCAAGAGCACTCGTCGCCAAAGCCTTTCGACACGGTTTCTTCTGCCCGACTACCTTAGAAGAGGCCAAGGAATTGGTCCAAAAATGCAAAGCGTGCCAGAAGTTCAGCTCCAAGCCGCACCAGCCGGCTTCTGCACTCAAGACCATCCCCATTACCTGGCCTTTCGCAGTTTGGGGTCTAGACATGGTGGGACCATTCAAGACAACACGAGGTGGCTTAACTCACTTACTTGTCACAGTGGACAAGTTCACCAAGTGGATAGAAGCGAAGCCAATCAAGAAACTGAACGGTCCGACTGCCGTGACTTTCATCTCCGATATCACAATTCGGTACGGCATACCACACAGCATCATCACCGACAACGGCACAAATTTTGCCAAAGGCGCCCTAGCCCGTTTTTGCGCAACACAGGGCATCCGACTGGACCTAGCGTCCGTCGCCCATCCACAGTCAAATGGCCAGGTGGAGCGAGCAAACGGCCTCATCCTGCCCGGCATCAAGCCCCGACTGATCGAGCATCTGGAGCACTCGGCTGGCTGCTGGCTCGACGAGCTGCCAGTCGTCCTCTGGAGTCTGCGCACGACTCCAAACAAGTCAACTGGCTTCACGCCTTTCTTCCTTGTCTACGGCGCCGAAGCCGTCATCCCAACGGACATAGAGTTCGACTCCCCGCGAGTCACCATGCACACCGAGAAGGAGGCAGAAGAAGGCTGTTGGCACTTAGCCGGTCCAGCATCTACCAGCAGAGCCTGTGCCGATACCACAACAGGAAGGTCAAGCCAAGATCTTTCCAAGAAGGCGACCTTGTGCTCCGGCTGATCCAGCGAACAGCCGGCCAACACAAGCTGTCGGCACCTTGGGAAGGCCCTTTCATCATCAGCAAAGTGCTAGGCAATGACTCCTACTACCTGATTGAAGCTCAGAAGCCCCGAGCACGCAAGAGGGACGACTCCGGCAAAGAGATAGAGCGGCCAAGGAATGCAAATCTCCTCCAAAGATTTTACAGTTGATGCAGTATGTACCACGCTACCTTTTGTATTAAAGTACCAAGACTTCGGGCCCCCCGAGACGAGCTCGGGGACTGCCCTCTTTTGTATGTATGATAAAAATTATGCCTACAAGTATGTTACTCTTTGTTATGCCACTTGGCACCGGGATCGACAAGTCGGCCCGGGGACTTGCCGCCTTGCACTATGAAATGCTTCCTGCCACCGGACAAGTAGTGTGTAACGCCTAAACCGTCTCCTGTCAGAAGCCACAGCTTGCAGAGCGACTGTATGGCGGGCAGGAGTAAGGTAGAATGGGCGTTCGCATGAAAAATGGCTAAGGACTCAAAGCATAAAACATAGCTCAAGACGGCTTCCATCCTTTTTTCGCAAACCGACTCTTGAATAGTCAGATTGCCACCTTCTATTCAACTTGCTCAAAAACAATTAAAAACGGCTAAGTACTTGCCTTCCCAAAGTAGCCAAGCATTTGATCCAATGGAGTCCGCAGAGTGGCTGTCCGATTGGTAAGGCAGGCAACTAAGGGAAAGCGACAAAGGAAAAAAGCCAAAAGAGCAATAAGCAAGAAAAGATAGAATTCGGATAAATATTTACATAACATAGGCCCTTGGCCGAATCTTCGAGCAGAAGTTCAAAATACACCCCGCGGGTGGAATTGTGCAAATTAACAAGTTCTTCAAAGACTACTAAAGCAGATAAAATAAAGATAAGGCGGCAGCTTAGGAAGCAGCAGACGGATTCGGAGGGTCGGAGGAGGCGGCAGCGTCAGGCATTGGGGCGGCCGGCTGGGTAGTCTCGGCTTGATCGCCTCCGGCGGCAGTTGGCTCGGTCGCACATGGCTCGTTGCTGGAGGCACGGTCGAGCTGAGGCTGGCCGTCCGTTCCGTCTTCTGGCGCTTCTGTCTCGCCTCCGTCCTCCGCCTCGCCTTCCTCCTCGACGCTGGAGCCGATCACCTCCGCCGAGTCCTCGCCGTAGTCTGGGTTCATCCCAAACCACTCCGGCGGTACCTCCTCGCCGTCTTCAGACCGCTCGGGGACGAAGATGCTGGTGTCGGTGTACTCAGCAATCGCCGTGGCACGCTTGACGAGGGCGTCTTCCGCGGCTGCCAGCTCCGACTGCACCTCTGACCGGAGGGTGGCCAGCCGGTCTAGATCCAGCCCCGGATACCACGCCTTGACGAACTCCAAGGGCCGGCGCGCTCCAGCTCGGGCCAAGGAACCCTTCCAGGCCTCAAGACGACCAGCCGCGACCTCTAGCCAGTCGGCAGTCAGGCTGGGGGTGCGCGGAGCCTGCATGTCCGACCACAGGGCGGCAATCGCCTGGGCGCCGACACGTTGAAGACGGTGCACCATCCGGTGAGTCAGCCGAAGGCTAGCCTCGATGCTTAGGATATGCTCACCAAGGGTTCGGGGGGCGTCGGCGGCGATCTCTGCACCTTCCGCCCTCTGACCTTCGCGGTCAGCCTCGATGGCTTGGATGGTGGCCTACGAGTGCCCAGGGAAGAAGTCTGCCAAGAGAGAAGAAACGAAGAAGCAAGTTAAAAACCAGGAGTCGACATGACTTATAATCGGCAGCTCGAAGAAAGAAAGTAAAGAAACTCACCATCAATGATGTCTTCATCCTCATGGAAGCCGGAGGCCAGCATCGCCTCCTTGTCAGTCCAGGAGGAGCGCTCGCTCGCGAACTCGGCCAGGAGGGCGGTTTCCGCCTCCTCCGCCTCCTTCTGTGTCTTCGCAAGTAGCCCCCTCTACTCTGCCAATTGAGTGGCCAGCAGATCACGCTCTGTGGCGAGCTTGCTGCACTCCTCCCCCTTGGCGCGCAACGCGGAGTTGGCGTTGCTCAGCTGCTGTTGAAGAACAGCGTTGGCTTCTGAAGAGAAGGAAGAAAGAAGGCGTTAAGTCATCAATAAAGAAGGTCGCCGGGGAGATCCGGCCCGACTGCTCAGCAGTCGGCCCGAATCTCAGGTACTACAGCCCGCGGGTGCGCCTGCGTGCCCCCGCAAAGAAGAAAAAAGGACTTACTCCAGCTCTCCGACAAGTCGGCGGTCCGCTTGCCCAGCTCTTCAACGTTACGGTTGAAGGCAGTAACGCGGAGGTTGTGGTAGTCCTACGACAAGTGTTTTAGACAAAAGTTAGTACCCGGAGCTCACCAATTGGAGTTCCGAGCCGCCTGCTCAGCTGTCGGCCCGAAACTCGGGGACTACACCCAGTGGGTGCGCTGGCGCGCCCCCACAGTGAGGAACAAGAAAACAAGGACCAAAGAAAGAACATACCCGGACGGCTGCCCGCGATGCCAGGTATGCCTTGGTGCAGTTCTGGAGGGCGTCGCCCTCAGCTCGAAGCTTCACCTGGACGTCCAGAAGCGCCAGGATCAGCGGCCCTATGTCGCCTCCTCACACCCACCCAATGGGCGCAGCACTCGTCGCTTCGGCGTCTAGGATCGCCGAGCTGACGACGCCGACCTCCAGGGGGCGGGGCACCAAAGTCGCCTTCTCCAGACAGAGGCGCGTTGGTGATCCTACTTGGAGGAGTAGCCTCGCCACGGCCTCGTCTTCGGTCGGTGGCACCATAGGGTCCAATGGCTGTTTGCCTTGCGCGCTCCCAGACGGCGGCGGAGGCGGCGGCAGAACGATCACGTCCGGCGTGGAGGAGTCACCGCCTTCCCTCTCCATGACGGGGTTCTCGCTGCCGGCATCCCCAATCTGCCCCATGAATTCCAGAGGCGGCGAGGCAGAGTTCAGCGGGGTGACGAACACCGCCGATTGGCGGTGCGCGGCCTCCTCGGCCTGCCGCTTCGTCGCGACGACGGCTTCGGCCTCGGCCAGTTTCTTCTTGGCGGAGGCCTCCGCCTTATCGGCCTCCACCTTCTCCAGGTGGGAGGCCTCTTCCTCGTTGCGCTTCTCCTATGCATTCCGCTCTGTCGCCTCCCGGAGGTCAGCAGCAAGGTCAATCCACCGAGTGGTGGTGGACGTCTCCGCTGACCCCATGACAGAGGCGGCGGCAACCCTCTGAAGAGTGAGGGGAGCAATGAAGCAAGGGAAGCAAGTAAAAGACTCAGACAAAGCCACAAAGAAATAATAAAGCATTGAGACGGAATACTCATGCGGAGACCAGTGGCGGCTTCTTCACTTCCTTACGGAAGCGGATGGCCTTCGCAGCCGCCTCATCCCGTCGGGTCACCGCAGCCAAACCCTTGGGCTTCTTCGGCCGACTGCCGAACAAGGTCGGCACGTCCCTATGCTTCTTCCCGCCGCTTGGAGCACCCGGCGCGGGAGAAGAGCTCGCGCCAGGCTGGCTGGCTGCTGGCCGATGGCGGGGGGCGACTTCTCCCTCGGTCTCGTCGTCAGGCCAGTCTGCGAAAGTGGCCGAAGGCTTGGAGCCACCTGCTGCTCCTCCTCCTCCCTCCGCGTCGTCCTCCAAAGCCGCCGCTCCCAGATCGGGGTCGTCGGCGTCGCTCTCTGCCCGATCGGCAAGGAACTCGCGGGCCGGCCCCGTGGTGCCGGCTGGTGGATGGAGGAGGGGATTCTGACCAAAGCCGACTAGTCAGGCCGCACAAAACAAACTCGGCAAGAAAGAAGACAATCCAAAGAAAGAAAAGGCAACTCACTACGGGCGGGGGGTTGGTGTGGGAGTACGGCTCCTTGCCGAACCGCCAATCCTCCAGGAGCTTGCTGTCCGAGAGGTATTTCACCATGTAGGGCACCTCCTCGTGAGGCATGTCCTTGGTGCACATCCGACTCGGGTCACGGTGCCCGCTCATTTGGCATATCATGTGAGGGCGACCATGGAGCGGGAGAACTCGGCGCGCCACGAAGGCGGCCAGCAGGACTGAACGAGTCAAGCCCTCCGACTGCGTCAGCACTCGGAGTCGCGTGACGGCGCCGGCTCCCACAGGCGTCAGCAATTTGGCCCGGTAGGACCAGTTGGGCAGTCTCCCAGCCGGCGGGCCGGCTTTGAGAGCCGGCAGGTTGACCCAGTCACCCCTCGCGGAGACACTCCTGACGTAGAAGTACGATCGCTGCCACATCTTCACCGACTTTATCAGTGAGATGGTGGGGAAGGGGTTGTCGGCCCCCAACCTTCGCACGGCGATGAAAGCGCCGCATTGAACCGGCACGCCTGCAGCCTGGGTGCCGAGCTTGGAGAAGAAGAACTCCCCCCAGAGCTCGAGGGTGGGGAGGACTCCGAGGAAGAGTTTGCACAAGGCCACGAAGGCGGACAGCAGCACGAACGTGTTGGGCGTGAGGTGGTGCGGCTGGAGGCCGTAGAACTCCAGAAAAGAGTGGAAGAAGCTGCTCGCCGGCAGCCCCAACCCGCGCAGGCAGTGCGAGGGGAAGATGACCCGCTCGCCCTCCTGCGGCGCGGGGGAAATCTCCCCCTCGGCGCAAGATGCACCCGCACGTAATCTTCGCCGGGGAGCCGACGAGTCTTGCGGAGGAACTCGATGTGGTCGTCGTGAAATTATGGGCCGTCCCAGGTGCCGGAGCGCACCGGGGGAGGCGCGGCGGCAGAAGAAGAACTCATCGCGAGCTGATCGCCACGGCGTTCATCGAAGCTTGGGTGCGCGGCGGAGCGAAGAAGGAGAAGAAGGAGAAGAGCAAGGAGTAGTGAGAAGGAGGGGCGCGCGTGCTCTGCCGCGCCCCCCTCTTTCCCCTACTTATAGCCTCATGGGCTGCGAAGCCGAGGGGGCGGTCGTGGGATTTACTGCGCCCATGACCCCACGACCCCCACGTTTCCACGACAAATTTACTGCGCACAGTAACTTCACAAGAATCCCAACCGTCTGCTCGGGCCACAGCGGATCCGCTCGAGCGCCGAGGCATGGTAATGGCGCCCCCCTGCGGGCCTGTCCCGTCACGCACGTTGGCTGACAGACTGGCCCGGCCATGCGTTGCCACGTGACAGGCCCGGAACAAGCGGCAGCCTGGAAGCTTAGCCAGCACACTTCTTAGATCCCGCCATGACGTCCGAAATACTGTGCAAGCCAGAGTTGGGCGGGTCCGACTCCTTCTAGTCGTCCCGGCGGGAGTCAAGCAAGAACCATGTGTCGAGCACCCGGAAAGAGAAACTGCTGAGGCTTCTTGGCCGATTGTCCGCGGCGCCTCACCAGCTTCGGGGACTACTGTCGGAGTAATGGGCCATGGGTAGGCAAACCCGAGCCCTAGAACCTTTCAAGTAATCGGGGCAGGCTGCGCCCCTCAAGACCCCAGGACGAAGAGCTGCCTTCTGAGAAGTCGGCGGCAAGGACGCCGACTGCCCACTCGCGGCCGAGTCCCGAGGACGACTTCAGGATAAGCCGACTCCTGACTGGCGACTTCCAGAGAAGCCGGCTTTAGAGAGTCGGCCCGCGACTCCAATGAACCCCATATCCTCATCGGGAGGGACAGGACCTGGGAGTGGCTACAGTAAAGCCCGCTCCCGGCCTTACCAAGGGCAGGCATGGCCACAGCACGCCGTACCCTTGGAGATCTCCGTGCAGCGTGGCACTGTTGCCGTGTCGGCCCTGACATCAGCACCGAAGGACCGAATCCTGCGCCCACGACGGCTTGTCTGTACGACCCTGGGGTGGCGGGTCCCACTAGTCAGTGGGATCCCAGGAGACGGCAAGCGCGCCACCAGTCGGCCCCCGGAGTCGGCCAGTCCCTTCCCCGCGGCCCACGCGCCATTAATCAGATGTGATGGAGAGTGGCAATAGTGATCGCCCTCCAGGCGGCGGGGCTGTTGCCACGACTCCATGATCATGCCCGCATCATCAGAAGCACAACTACATTAATCAGCAGCCGGCAAGACCTGCCCGCGGCGGATGCGGCCTGTCGGCTCCGTACCTGGCCAGTCGGCGGGGCCCACCAGTCGGCGGGCCCTAGCAGTCGGCGGAGAAGACGGATGCTAGAGGCATCGACGGCTGGGCCCGCGTCCAGCCGGATTACCATTGTACCCCCGGGGGGTAGGCCTATATAAACCCCCAGGGCACCCGTGCAAAGGGTTGGAATCCATTAGCTCTAGACCAGATCATATAGGAGGGAGAGAGCTAGCCTTGCCCCCTCCTACCTCTAGGAAACAGCTCAAGGAGCAATCATGTAAACACTTTGCCATAGTGATCATGCGGAGACCCCGCAGAGCAGCAGTAGGGGTGTTATCTCCCCGGAGAGCCCTGAAGCTGGGTAAGATTCGCCGGCGTGCATGTCTACGCCTCATCCCATTTCCAGGCACCGGCGACGTTCTACTCGCCCCCACCATGATAAGCCATCCTTTGGCATATGTCGCACCCAACCCCCGACAATCTAAATCCATTGAGACGACACCATATGAACTATGGTATGGCAACAAACCTAAGTTGTCATTTCTTAAAGTTTGGGGTTGTGATGCTTATGCGAAAAAGCTTCAACCTGATACGCTCGAACCCAAATCGGAAAAATGTGTCTTCATAGGATACCCCAAAGAGACTATTGGGTACACCTTCTATCACATATCCGAAGGCAAGATATTCGTTGCTAAGAATGGATCCTTTCTAGGGAAGGAGTTTCTCTCGAAAGAAGTGAGTGGGAGGAAAGTATAATTTGATGAGCTAATTGTACCTTCTCCCAAAATGGAAAGTAATTCATCACATAAATCAGTTCTAGTGATTCCTACACCAATTAGTGAGGAAGCTAATGATGATGATCATGAATCTTCAGATCAAGTTACTACCGAACCTCATAGGTCAACCAGAGTACGATCCGCACCAGAGTGGTACGGTAATCCTGTTCTGGAGGTGATCTTACTAGACCATGACGAACCTATGAACTATTAGGAAGCGATGATGAGCCCAGATTCCGCGAAATGGCTTGAGGCCATGAAATCTGAGATGGTATCCATGTATGAGAACAAAGTGTGGTCTTTGGTTGACTTGTGCTGAAGGTAATGTTACTGTCTACAAATCTCGACTTTGGTTTTTGACAAGTTCAAGGAGTTGACTATGATGAGACCTTCTTACCCGTAGCGATGCTTAAGTCTGTCTGAATCATGTTAGCAATTGCCAAATTTTATGATTATGAAATTTGGCAAATGGTTGTCAAAACTGCATTCCTTAATGGATATCTTAAAGAAGAGTTGTATATGATGCAACCAGAAGGTTTTGTCGATCCTAAAGGTGCTAACAAAGTGTGCAAGCTCCAGCGATCCATTTATGGATTGGTGCAAGCCTCTCGGAGTTGGAATATACGCTTTGATAGTGTGATCAAAGCATATGGTTTTATACAGAATTTTGGAGAAGCCTGTATTTACAAGAAAGTGAATGGGAGCTCTGTAGCATTTCTAATATTATATGTGGATGACATATTGTTGATTGGAAATAATACAAAATTTCTGGATAGCATAAAAGGATACTTGAATAATAATTTTTCAATGAAATACCTCGGTGAAGCCGCTTATATATTGGGCATCAAGATCTATAGAGATAGATCAACACGCTTAATTGGACTTTCACAAAGCACATACCTTGATAAAGTTTTGAAGAAGTTCAAAATGGATTAGTCAAAGAAAGGGTTCTTACCTGTGTTACAAGGTGTGAAGTTGAGTCAGACTCAATGCCTGACCACTGTAGAAGATAGTGAGAAAATGAAAGTCATTCACTATGCCTCAGCCATAGGTTCTATCATGTATGCAATGCTGTGTACCAGACCTGATGTGTGCCTTGCTACAAGTTAAGCAGGGAGGTACCAAAGTAATCCAGGATGGATCAATGGACAGCGGTCAAGAACATCCTGAAATACCTGAAAAAGGACTAAGGATATGTTTCTCGTTTATGTAGGTGACAAAGAGCTTGTCGTAAATGGTTACGTCGATGCAAGCTTTGACACTGATCCATATGACTCTAAGTCACAAACCGAATACGTATTTATATTGAATGGTGGAGCTAACCAGTTGGTTTAGTTCCAAGCAGAGCGTCGTGGCGGGATCTACAAGTGAAGCGGAATACATAGCTACTTCAGAAGTAGCAAATGAAGGAGTCTGGATGAAGGAGTTCATATTCGATCTAGGTGTAATACCTAGTGCATTGGGTCCAATGAAAATCTTTTGTGACAATACTGGAGCAATTGCCTTGGCAAAGGAATCCAGATTTCACAAGAGAACCAAGCACATCAAGAGACGCTTCAATTCCATCCGCGATCAAGTCAAGGAGGGAGACATAGAGATTTGCAAGATACATACGGATCTGAATGTTGCAGACCCATTGATTAAGCCTCTCTCATGAGCAACACATGATCAGTACCAAGACTCCATGGGTGATAAAATCATTACTATGTAATCTAGATTATTGACCCTAGTGCAAGTGGGATACTAAAGGAAATATGCCCTAGAGGCAATAATAAAGTTGTTATTTATATTTCCTTATATCATGACAAATGTTTATTATTCATGCTACAATTGTATTAACCGGAAACTTAGTACATGTGTGAATACATAGACAAACAAAGTGTCCCTAGTATGCCTCTACTTGACTAGCTCCTTGATCAAAGATGGTTAAGTTTCCTAACCATAGACATGTGTTGTCATTTGATGAACGGGATCACATCATTAGAGAATGATGTGATGGACAAGACACATCCGTTAGATTAGCATAATTATCGTTTAGTTTCATTGCTATTGCTTTCTTCATGACTTATACATATTCCTCTGACTATGAGATTATGCAACTCCCGAATACCGGAGGAACTCCTTGTGTGCTATCAAACGTCACAACGTAACTTGATTATAAAGATGCTCTACAGTTGTCTCCGAAGGTGTTTGTTGAGTTGGCATAGATCAAGATTAGGATTTGTCACTCTAAGTATCGGAGAGGTATCTCTAGGCCCTCTCGGTAATGCACATCATGATAAGCCTTGCAAGCAATGTGACTAATGATTTAGTTATGGGATGATGCATTACAGGACGAGTAAAGAGACTTCCCGGTAGCGAGATTGAACTAGGTATGATGATACCGACGATCTAATCTTGGGCAAGTAACATATCGATGACAAAGGGGATGACTTATGTTGTTATGTTGTTTGACCGATAAAGATCTTCGTAGAATATGTAGGAGCCAATATGAGCATCCAGGTTCCACTATTGGTTATTGACCGGAGATGTGTCTCGGTCATGTCTACATAGTTCTCGAACCCGTAGGGTCCGCACGCCTAACGTTCGATGACGATTTGTATTATGAGTTATGTGTTTTGGTGACCGAAGTTTGTTCGGAGTCCCGAATAAGGTCACGGACATGATGAGGAGTCTCAAAATGGTTGAGAGGTAATGATTGATATATTGGAAGGTTATATACGGACACTGGAATGGTTCCGCTAAGATTCGGGGATTTTCCAGAGTACCGGGAGGCTACTGGAACCTCCCGTGAAAGTTAATGGGCCTATTGGGCCATAGTGGAGAGAGGGAGGCTACCACAGGAGGTGGCACCCCCAAGCCCAATCCGAATTGGACAAGGGGTGGAGGCACGACCCCCCTTTCCTTCTCCCTCTCCCTCCTTTCCCATTTCCCCTTTCCGTTGATTGGATGGAGGGGGGCCAAATCCTACTTGGACTAGGAGTCCAAGTAGGACTCCCCCCTTGGCGCGGCCCCTTGGGCCGGCCACCTCCTCCTCCCCCTTTATATAAGGGGGTGGGGGACACCCCAAAGACAGACCAATATTTCTCTTAGCCGTGTGCGGTGCCCCCCTCCATAGTTTACTCCTCCGGTCATATTGTCATAGTACTTAGGCGAAGCCCTGCGTGGATCACATCACCACCACCGTCACCACGCCATCGTGCTGTCGTAACTCTCCGTCGACCCTCTACTGGATCAAGAGCTCGAGGGACATCATCAAGCCGAACGTGTGCTAAACACGAAGGTGCCATACATTCGGTACTTGGATCGGTTGGATCGTGAAGATGTTCGACTACATCAACCGCGTTAACCTAATGCTTCCGCTTTCGGTCTACGAGGGTACATGGACACACTCTTCCCGTCTCGTTGCTATGCATCTCCTAGATAGATCTTGCGTGATTGTAGGAATTTTTTTGAAATTGCATGCTACGTTCCCCAACATATCTCTATTGGCAAGCTTAATAGTAACTTCAATATCCTTTATCTCATCAGGTGCAATATAATTCATAATTTATTTATATAGAGTAAAAGGAATTGCACTCACACTAGCACCCACATCACATAAGCCATGATAACAATGATCTCCTATTTTAACAGAAACAATAGGCATGCCGACAACAGGTCTATGTTTATCTTTAATATCAGGTTTAGCAATTCTAGCAGCTTCATCACAGAAATAAATAACATTCCCATCAATATTATCGACCATGAGATCTTTAACCATAGCAATACTGGGTTCAACTTTAATTTGTTCAGGGGGGGTGTAGGTGTTCTAGTGTAACTCTTATGAACCACAGTTGAAGCTTCAGCATGATCTTTTATTCTAACAGGAAAAGATGGTTTCTCAATATAAGAAGTAGGAACAATAGGATCTACATTACAAGTAATAGTTTCTTCTTCAACTTTAATAGGTTCTACTACTTTAACTTCAATGGGAGGATGATATGTAAACCAGTTCTACTTAGGGAGATCAACATGAGTAGCAAATGATTCACAGAAAGAAGCTACTATATATCTTAGAGTCAAGTCCATATTTAGTGCTAAAATCATGAAAAGCATCGGTATCCATAAAATACTTAACACAATCAAACTTAAGGTTTATACCTGACTCATTACCTTCGTCGAGTTCCTAATCTTCAGAGTTGTGTTTAATTCTTTACAATAAGTCCCATTTGAATTCAATATCCTTCTTCATAAAAGAACCAGTACAAGAAGTATTGAGCATGGATCGATCATTATGAGAAAGTCAAGCAGAAATTTTTTGAATAATATTTTATCTTGAGAGCTCATGATGGGGCATGAATATAACATTGACTTAAGCCTCCCCCAAGCTTGAGTGATACTTTCTCCTTCACGAGGCCAGAAATTATATATATATATATATATAGTTCCGATCACGATGAACCAGATGCATAGGATAAAACTTCTGATGAAATTCCAATTTCAATCGGTTGTAGTTCCATGACCCAATATCATCACATGGCCTAAACCATGTCAATGCCTTTCCATTCAAAGATAAAGGGAAGACCTTCTTCTTGACAACATCCTCGGGCAAACCTGCAAGCTGAAATAATCCACAAAGTTCATCCACATAGATTAGGTGCATATCATGATGTAATGTTCCATCTCCTGTATAAGGATTAGCTAGCAGTTTCTCTATCATACTCGAAGGAATTTCATAATAAATATTTCCAGTTGGTGCAGTTGGTTGAGGAGCAACTCTTTGCTCTTCTGGTCAAGGTGAAGATACCCCCGAACAAGCCCCTCAAAGGATTATTTGCCATAGTAACAAGTGACAGTAAATTTCAGCACACTATATAAATGTTTCCTTACCAAAGGCGCTTCACTCCCTGGCAATAGCGTCAGAAAAGAGTCTTGATGACCCACAAGTATAGGGGATCTATCGTAGTCCTTTCGATAAGTAAGATTGTCGAACCCAACGAGGAGCAAAGGAAAATGACAAGCGGTTTTCAGCAAGGTATTCTCTGCAAGCACTGAAATTATCGTTAACAGATAGTTGTGTGGTAAGATAATTCGTAACGGGTAACAAGTAACAAAAGTAACTAAGGTACAGAAAGGTGTCTCAATCCTTTTTGTAGCAAAGGACATGCCTGAACGAACACTTATATAAAGCAAAGCGCTCCCGAGGACACATGGGAATTACTGTCAAGCTAGTTTTCATCATGCTCATATGATTCACGGTCGTTACTTTGATAATTTGATATGTGGGCGGACCGGTGCTTGGGTGCTGCCCTTCCTTGGACAAGCCTCCTACTTATGATTAACCCCTCTCGCAAGCATCCGCAACTACGAAAGAAGAATTAAGATAAATCTAACCATAGCATGAAACATATGGATCCAAATCAGCCCCTTACGAAGCAATGCATAAACTAGGGTTTAAGCTTCTGTCACTCTAGCAACCCATCATCTACTTATTACTTCCCAGTGCTTTCCCCTAGTCCCAAATCATGGTGAAGTGTCATGTAGTCGATGTTCACATAACACCACTAGAGGAGATACAACATACATCTCACCAAAATATCGAACGAATACCAAATTCACATGATTACTTATAACAAGACTTCTCCCATGTCCTCCGGAACAAACATAACTACTCACAAAGCATATTCATGTTCATAATCAGAGGAGTATTAATTATCATTAAGGATCTGAACATATGATCTTCCACCAAATAAACCAACTAGCATCAACTACAAGGAGTAATCAACACTACTAGCAACCCACAGGTACCAATCTGAGGTTTTGAAACAAAGATCAGATACAAGAGATGAACTAGGGTTCAAGAGGAGATGGTGCTGGTGAAGATCTTGATGGAGATTGATCCCCTCTTGATGAGAGGATCGTTGGTGATCATGATGGCTTTGATTTCCCCCTCCGGAGGGAAGTTTCCCTGGCAGAACAGCTCCGCCGGAGCCCTAGATTGGTTCTGCCCAAGTTCCACCTTGAGACGGCGGCGCTTCGTCCCGAAAGCTTCCTTATGATTTTTCCAGGTCAAAACACACCATATAGAACAAGATGGGCATCGAGGGCCTGCCAGGTGGCCCACAAGACAGGGGGCGCCCCCAGGGGGTAGGGCGCGCCCCCACCCTTGTGGATGGCAGGTGGCGCCCTTCTGGTGCTTTCTTCGCCCAATATTTTTTTATTCCAACAAAATTCTCTGTGAAGTTTCAGGACTTTTGGAGTTGTGCAGAATAGGTCTCTAATATTTGCTCCTTTTCCAGTCCAGAATTCTAGCTGCTGGCATTCTTCCTCTTCATGTAAACCCTATAAAATAAGAGAAAAAAGCCTTAAGTATTGTGATATAATGTGTAATAACAGCCCATAATGCAATAAAAATTGATATAAAGGCATGATGCAAAATGGACGTATCACTCCCCGCCATCGGCTTCCAGAGTGGCAGGCGGAGGGGAGGCGAATCCACGGGCTCACCGGCGGAGATCAAGGGAAGCAAGGCTTTCCTAAGTCTCCTTGGATGTGAGGAAAGAAAAGCTAGGTGTCGGGGAAACTGATCCACGAACACCTATGGGGCCGGTGGACCGAGCCCCTTTCGGTTCGGCGGGGGGCGGAGATCACACGAAGAGCAGATCGAGGCGAAGCACATGAGCAGTTTACCCAGCTTCGGAGCTCTCCGGAGAGATAACACTCCTACTGCTGCTTGTTTGATTATCTTGTGTTCTTGCTCCAGAGAGAGAGCGTAGTGTTTTTCTAGGTTCCGAACCAGTCGAACCCCCTCTACGTTGCACATGGGCCTCCTTTTATACGCTAAAGGGGTCACCGACAGGTGGCAACGCAGAGAAGGGTACAAATGTAAAAAGTGAGGTGGTTGGTACAGTTACTTGTACAGTGCACCCTACCTAACCCTAACGGCAGGGGACAAGGGCATTAAATGCCCGTCTGAGTCGCCCAAACAGTGCATAAAAGGACCGTTAGGGGCGCCACCGTTCGCCACGATGGCGATCTTGTCAGCTTCGCATGCCACTGTGCACCGCTGGCTGCACAGCCTCCCGCCACGCGCGCCTGGAGAGGCCCCCAGAGCGACACGTTGGTGGATGCGCTGGAGCGTGGGTACAGAGCGGCCGCCTGCCGCGGCAAGCGCCTTGCCGCTGCTGTTATCTTGTCAGGTCCGGAAGCTTGTCGCTCACCGGGCCTCGAGGTACCTTGGTTGGTCTTCCCGGCAAGCTCCTCTTGCCAGGGCCTTGTTGCCTTGCCGGAGCGCGTGGCACGTCGCGGCAAGTTCCTTGGAGTGCCTTGGTTGGCCTTCCCGGCAAGCTCCTCTTGCCGGGGCCTTGTCTCCTGAGCTTAAATACTTTGTTCTTGAATGGCTCCAAGGGAACCATGGAGGATCTTGGTGTTCTCCCGGCAAGCCTTGCCGCGGGGTGCTGCAACTGCCCGTGCAGAAGTTCGGGGTACTAGGGTACCCCTATTCTAGTACACCGACAGGAGCCCCCGGGCCTGGGCCAGACACGGTGCTGAGCGCTGTTGGGCCAGGCCCAAGACAGGGCACGGGCACACGCGGACTGGGCCACGCCGAATCTCGCTCCGTATCCACCGCGATCTCCCCTAACGGCACGCGTTGAATGCAGCGTCGTGGGAGAGATCGTGGGTGGTTCTTTATTCGGAAGGGCGAAACGTCCACCCTGTCCCTCTTTATAAGCAAAGGAAACAGGGGCAGTTCGTTCCCCCTCGCTGGTTGCTACTACTCCATCTTCACGAACCTCCGCCGCTCCCCCCCTTCTTCTCGAAGCCGAGAGAGCAGCGCTCCTCCCCCCATTGCCACCAGCATCACCAACACCGTCGACCTCCCCCACCACCTCCGCCATGGCTCCGAAAGCCGACAAGGGAAAGGGCGTGAAGTCGGCCGAGGCGCATCGGCTCGCGGTGCTGCGGAAGGAGAGGGCGATCTTCTCCCCCCAGCTCGGCGCGAAGGACCTGAGGGAGTACTTCTACCTCTTTTGGGCGACGGAGACGCGGGCGCATCCGCGCACGAGGGTACTCCCGGCCGCTGCTTCGGAATTGGCTCCAAATGGGTACCCATTCTTCGCACTGTTCTTCTATTGCGGGCTCTGCCCGCCCTTCTCGGAGTTCTTCTGCGATATCATGAACACCTACGGCCTCCGCCTCCTTGATTTCACCCCCAACGCCGTTCTGACCATGGCAGTTTTCGCACATTTGTGCGAAAACTTTGTCGGAGTCCACCCCAATGTTGCCCTTTTCCGCCACTTCTTCATGCCTTGGGTAGAGAGAGGAGAGCCGCTTGCCGGAGGGATCGCCTGGATCTCGAGAGTCGATAAGAAGGAGGCGTACTTGGAGGGTGAGCTCTGCAGCAAGTGGGAGGAGTGGAGAGCGGAGTGGTGCTGGATCGTCGAGGAGAATCCGCAGCCCTTCACCGCCGTGCGCCAAGCTCCAATAGTGCGCGGCAATGACTGGAGCAACATGGCCCCGGAAGACTAGAGGCTGAAGATCGCCATTACTAGGATCCTTCGCCTCAGGCTTGCCGGGCTCACTGTAGGCGCTGTAGGCGCAAATTTCCTCCGCCGCCGCATCGCCCCCCTGCAGGAGAGGGGGAGGCCCGCCCGGGAATTCAAGAACTCGGCGAACATCATGAGGCTGCGGCCGGGCCTCAACTACAACTTCACCGTCTTGGAGCTGGATGCAATGCTCCTGGAGTTGTTCAAATGCGATCCCCAGCACCCATTCACGCTGGCGAGGGGCGTCGTTCCATTGTGCAATAATTCTTCACTTGACCGGATCCGCGCCATGATGCAGTTGTGCGATTCACACGGAATCGTTCCAACTTGGCAAGAGCCTGCAGATGACGTCGTGCAAGCGTTCTTCGACAACTTGGAAGAAGTGCCGGTCCACGCTGACGTGCAGAAGAGCCTCACCCGTGACACCACCGGCGAGGAGCTGCAGCGCATCGCCACAAGGGTGGAAGAGGTTGCGGCCGCAGCTGCCGCGGGCGTGTTCGGGTTCACTGTGGAGGAGGCGGAGGCGGCAGAGGCGGCAAACCTCGCCGAGCGCGCGGAGTTCATTGGCAAGGAAGAGCCTGCCGGCTCTGAAGCTGAGCCGAGCGAGGCCGGCGAGGAAGAGCCCGAGCCTTCAGAAAGCTTGCCGCAGGCGGAGCCCCCGGCCCCGCCAAGAAGGCGTCTTCGTAGGGCCGCGGACGTAGCGGGGCGGCAGCCGGGTCAACAGCCGCCGAGCCGTGCGACACGCTCTACCGCAGCAAGCAATGTTGCCGCAGGAGCGCCTCACGCAGCAGCGGCAACTGGAGCGGGATCTTCCCGGGCCACCGCCACCACCCCCGCCAAGCGGGCAAGGGATCCTACTCCTCCGCCTCGCCGCACCGGAGGGGAGCCGGACTTCGATCTTTCCGCGCTCAGCTCCGACAAGGAGGAAGAAGAGTAACTTTCTTTGGTGCTCTTGTAGTTCTTCAATCTTGCTGTTTTTATCTTGTATCTGACTTGCTTCAATCTGAACTCCTTTCTTTTTAGGACGCTGGCCCAGAGAGCGGTGAAGAGGGCTAAGGCCGCGGTGATTGTCATCGAAGATGACCCCACCATGTCAGCAGGGGGTGGGTCCGAGACCACCTTGGCGGACCCGGCAACCACTCCTCAAAGCAGCCCCCAGCGCAGCCCCCAGCGTAAGTTCATAGTTAGCTTTCTGCTGTCAGGCGCGCATGAGTGCTTTTTCCTTTGTTGATATCTTGCTTGTTGATTTGTGTAGGAGCAGAGCAGCCATATCAGGAGCGCCCGGAAGCTGGTCCCGAAGTGCCATCTGCTTCGACTACGCCGCCAAGGGAGGAGTCCCCGGCAAGGGAGCGCTCTCCGGCAAGGGAGAACTCTCCGGCAAGGGGCAGTTCTCCAGCAAGGGACAGCACCGTCGATCCTACGGCGGCCGAGACCGCAACTGCAGATCTTGGCACAGGTAATTCACTTGTACAAAAACTTTCCCTTGGGTTCTTCTTCTTCTGATTTTCTTCGCTTGGATTTTTGATTGGTTTTTCTCCCTTCTTCGTTCTTCAGACCCATCTGCGGCTGAGCCAATGGAGACAGAGGGCACCGGCGAGGAAGGAGCACATGGCAGCACTGATGACGCCGCCGCCAATGAAGAAGGGGCCGGTGCTGATGAGACCGCCGGCGAGGAGGCCGCCAAGGCTGCCGCCGCAGAAGTCGGCGAGGGGTCGGGCGATTGCACTGACGACCCTGAGGCCGCAGGAGCGCCAGGCGCTGCGCCGACCACCGATCCCTCTGTCGCTGCTGTGGAGTCGGGCTCCGAGGAGCCCCAGCCCGGCGCCTACTTGAAGGCCGGCGACGATATCTTCATCAAGCTACCCTGGGCGTCGAGCTCCAGGGCGCCGATCGAGGGGGAAACTTTCGATGAGGAGGTGCTCGCCTCCGCTGGACTGTCGTTGGTCGACGCGCCCAGCAGCAGCAGTGGCGAGCCTGAGGAGGAGCAGCTGCTGCGGAAGCTGCTGTCACTCTACCGCGCACGGCAAGCCAAGCTGGCTTCCCGGGAAGCGCTTGTCGCGAAGGCGGGAGTTGATATGGAGAAGCGCGCGGAGGAGCTCCGGGGCCACAATCAAGAAGCTCTCCGGTCCCTGGCACAGGAGCGGGAGCGACTCGCCGAGGAGCGCATGGCCTTCCTTCTCGAGAAGGCCGAAGCTGAGGAGGAACAAAGGCTGGCCGCCGAGAAGCAGTCCGTGCGAGAAGGCGAATTGGTGCAGCGGAAGGCCAACCTCGACAGCTACGAGGAGGAGCTCGCCGAGCGCGAGCAAGCACTTGGCGGGGCGCTCAAGGAAGCAAAGGACGCTGCCGCAATCGCAGAGGCCGCCAAGAAAGAGCTGGAGGAGAAGGTGGCGCAGCTGGTGGCCAACATCGGGAAGAGCAGCGAGGAGCTTGCCGCGCTCAAGCGTGAGCGTGAGAAGGATGTTGCCGCCCACGGTGAGCTGCAAGGTCTTCTCGTTGAGAGGGGCAAGGAGCTCAGCGCCGCTAAGGATTCCAATGCAGACCTGGAGTTGAAGCTGGCCACGCTGACGCAGACGCTGGATGACGCCAAGGAGCGGGAGAAGACCTTTTCGGAGAAGGTCAAGGCTGACAAGGCGCTGCTGGAGAGCATCGCAGTTACCCAGAACTCATTCAGAGATACTATGGAGCACTAGACCGAGGGTCTGGTGAATATCGCCGCAGTCATCAACGAGGAGCTGGCGCAGCTGGGGATGGAGGACTTTGGGTATCCCTCCGATGAGAATCTCCAACCCAGCGCCAAGCTCAGCCTGTTCTTCAAGGGCGTGGCGACGGCACTCCAGCGGCTCCAGAAGAGGATCCCAAAGCAGTTGGCCGACGAGTCGTGCAGAATCTGCGCCGGGGTTCTCCAGAAGGTGCTGATGAAGGTGGCCTTCCGCAATCCAGGCCTCAGCTTCACCAACGTCCTCCAGTCCTTGCCACCAGACGCTGATCGGGACGCACTCAAGGCCCTTGTCGCACCCATTGTGGACAAGGTGAGCGAGATCAAGAGGGTTGAGGGCGATCGCGTGGACTAGGCCGCCCATTTCTTCTTTTCCCTTGTCGCTGCTAATCATGTTATGAAAACAATCTGTTAGAGCTGTGACAAGTTATCTTGTAATATAACTTTATTTCTGTTATCAATTGCTATGTTATTTCCTCTACTAGATTCCTTCCTTTGTATGTTTTTACCCTACGCTTCTAGGGAACTTGTCGGCGCAGGCACCCAAGCCGCGAGCGCTGAGTGCAGAACGTCAGGAGCCTGCTGGCGGCGCTGCTTCCGACAAGAAACCTTGTCGCGACTAGATGCAGCACACTTAAGTTGTTGAGCGGACTCGAAACAAAGTAAGGGCGTAACTAGCCACGAGTTGGTTCCTCCGTGCACAGGTTTTCCATACAAAGCAGGGTCGTTCGAGGAAGATAACTCAAAAATTTAAAAACTGATTGCTCAAACTTTGGCAACTTAGCTTTTCTATTGTTTGCTTCCCGGCAATGCAAAACTTTGCTTGAACGACGCCTGGTCCATACCACAATCTTCTCCTTCCCCCCGGCAAACTTGTGTGCGAGGGAACCTTCTTTTCCTTTGTTGATAAAAAAACGATAGAAGAGAAAATAATGATATGGAGCCCTTCGGCTCGTTATTGCTTACCGGATGTAGGTGCTGCACAAAGTGTTATATAACGCATGCAAGAAACTAATGCATGAAATGGACAAGTTGTGCGGAGCACATGGGGTTTTATTTATGCATGGGATCTGCGCCCGGCTTTGTACAAAGGATTACATGCAACAGCGGCAAGACTTGTACAAAAGGTGGTTGCCGGAACGGGTTTCGGCAACTGCGCCCTACGGGAAAAACGTACAAAGATGTTCTATGTTCCAGGAGTTGCTCACCGGAATGCCATCTTCGGTCTCAAGGCGGACAGCGCCGGGCCTTGTGACTCATTTCACCCGATAAGGGCCTTCCCACTTTGGCGTCAACTTGTTGGAATTCTTGGCGGACTAAACGCGTCGAAGAACAAGGTCGCCTTCCTCGAAGCTTCTAGCCTTAACTTTGCGGCTATGGTAGCGGCGCAAAGCTTGCTGGTATCGAGCAGCTCGTACAACAGCCTGAAGACGATCTTCCTCAAGGAGCAGCGCGTCGTCTTGTCAAAGCTGTTCTTGCTCAAGCTCATCATAAGCAAGCACTCGAGGCGATCCGTATACGAGTTCCATGGGGAGAACTGCCTCTGCTCCATAGACTAGAGCGAAAGGCGTCTGGCCAGTGGCTCGATTTGGCGTCGTTATGATCGACCAAAGAACCACCGGCAGCTCCTCGATCCAGTTTCTTCCGCACTTGCGCAGCCTGTCGAAAGTTCTGGTCTTGAGCCCGCGCAGCACTTCAGCATTTGCCCTCTCTTCCTGCAACGTTGCTTCTCGGATGAGCAACAGAAGCGAAGCAGACCTTGGCGCCAAGGTCTTGGACGTACTGCATGAAGGTGCGGCTCGTGAATTGCGTGCCGTTGTCAGTGATGATCCTGTTAGGGATCCCGAAACGGCAAAAAATTGACCTGAGGAACTTGACTGCTGACTGTGCTGTCACCTTCCTCACTGGCTGCACTTCCGGCCACTTTGTGAACTTGTCGATTGCCACGTACAAGTACTCAAAGCCCCCGACAGCTCGGGGGAAAGGGCCGAGGATATCGAGCCCCCAGACCAAAAATGGCCAGGATAAAGGGATCGTTTGGAGAGCTTGAGCTGGCTGGTGTATCTGTTTGGAGTGGAACTGGCACGCTTCACACTTGGTTACTTGTGTAGTTGCATCCTGGAGGGCTGTCGACCAAAAGAAACCTTGCCGGAAAGCTTTGCCGGCAAGTGCTCTTGCGCCAATGTGGTGGCCACATATGCCTCCATGTATCTCTGCCAACAGCTTTTGTCCATCTTCTCGGCAAATACACTTCAATTTCACACCGTTGAGTCTTCTTCTGTACAGTATGCTATCGACAAACTGGTACATACTTGACTGCCGGGCTACTTTTTCCGCTTCTTCTTGCTCTTCGGGAAGTTCTCCTGTCTGAAGGAAATGGACAATCTGCTATGCCCATGCTCGAGCTTGTGGCTCGACAACAAGGACTAAAGGCACATCTGCTGCTGCGGGAACATCCGCTTCTACGGCAAGGACTTGCGGCCCTACCGGAGCTTGATGTTCCCCGGGAAGCTTGCCGGAGCAAAACTTGTCGGGAGCGTCTGCTTCAATGGAACAAACCATAAGGCTTGCCGGAGCAGACTGCCCCTCAGCATCCTTGGTGTTGATCTTGGGGAACTTGGCGCTGATCGCGACGAGCTCGTGGATCCGACGATGTGGTGGAGTCGCTGTCGAGGTGGATCCGGCGAGTCGGCGATCTTGGCCTTCGGGGTGGTGATTGCATGGTAGTTGCACCTCCACCCGTTTCGTCGCCACCGGCTCGCGCCCGGCAACCCTGCCGCGGCAGCGACGCGCTCGGCCGCCGTGGAGTGTCGCCGTTGGCGTAGCCGATGAGACTCTGAATGGTGGCCCTCCATTCGTTGATCTTGTCCGACGTTGGAGGGAAATCTAGGAGCAGTTAACCTCGCGCCAAAGCTTCTGCTGGAGTGGTGGGTGGCAGGGGCGGGCGGCGCGAGGAGCGGGACGTGCTCGGACTTCTAACTATGTTAGAAGGAGCAGTATCCCGTCCAGGCAACTGTGCCCTGCTCGCGCCAGCACGCTAGCGTGCATGCTGGTCTTGAGCGCCCTGAGATCCACCAGCTTGGTCTTGGCCTATCATGCGTATGGCACTGCGAGTGCCATGACGCTGTTGGTCTTGCGCCTCCTGAGAGTGGCGCGGAACATGTACAGTCACCGAGGTTTGTGCAGCCTTGTCCTTGGACCTGGCAGCATCATAAGCTTCCTCGTCGACGTCCATTCTTCCGTCGGCGTCCATTCCACCACCCGTTCGCTCCAACGGTGGCGGAAGTGACGTGGACGGAGCGGCTGCCGCCGAAGTCTTCTTCTTCGGTGGCATGTTGATGAAGGGAATGAAGATCTAGCTCGTGTGAACGCCGGATCAGGTTCACACAATCTCGACGCCCCCTACCTGGGCGCGCCAAAGATGTCGGGGAAACTGATCCATGAACACCTATGGGGCCGACGGACCGAGCCCCTTTCGGTTCGGCGGGGGGCGGATATCACACGAAGAGCAGATCGAGGCGAAGCACACGAGCAGTTTACCCAGCTTCGGAGCTCTCCGGAGAGATAACACTCCTACTGCTGCTTGTTTGATTATCTTGTGTTCTTGCTCCAGAGAGAGAGCGTAGTGTTTTTCTGGGTTCCGAACCAGTCGAACCCCCTCTACGTTGCGCATGGGCCTCCTTTTATACGCTAAAGGGGTCACTGACAGGTGGCAACGCAGAGAAGGGTACAAATGTAAAAAGTGAGGTGGTTGGTACAGTTACTTGTACAGTGCACCCTACCTAACCCTGACGGCAAGGGACAAGGGCATTAAATGCCCGTCTGAGTCGCCCAAACAGTGCAGAAAAGGACCGTTAGGGGCGCCACCGTTCGCCACGATGGCGATCTTGTCAGCTTCGCATGCCACTGCGCACCGCTGGCTGCACAGCCTCCCGCCACGCGCGCCTGGAGAGGCCCCAGAGCGACACGTTGGTGGATGCGCTGGAGCGTGGGCACAAAGCGGCAGCCTGCCGTGGCAAGCGCCTTGCCGCTGCTGTTATCTTGTCGGGTCCGGAAGCTTGTCGCTCACCGGGCCTCGTGGTACCTCGGTTGGTCTTCCCGCCAAGCTCCTCTTGCCGGGGCCTTGTTGCCTTGCTGGAGCGTGTGGCGCATCGCGGCAAGTTCCTTGGAGTGCCTTGGTTGGCCTTCCCGGCAAGCTCCTCTTGCCGGGGCCTTGTCTCCTGAGCTTACATACTTTGTTCTTGAATGGCTCCAAGGGAACCATGGAGGATCTTGGCGTTCTCCCGGCAAGCCTTGCCGCGGGGTGCTGCAACTGCCCGTGCACAAGTTCGGGGTACTAGGGTACCCCTATTCTAGTACACCGACACTAGGTCCATAGTTGTTTCATTAATACTCCAAAAAAGCTACAGCTGCGTTTGGCAACCTAGTTTTTTTTAAGTATTTGGAGAATACTATGGTTTTCTAAGAAAACACATATTTTAAAACTTTGAGGTGCTTCACTTCAGCAAACACCATAGTTTATAAACCATAGTACCTCCAATACCATGGTTTTTATGTTGTATTTAAGAAAGAGGCCTTGATAAATTTTTCCTAAACTGAAAAAATGTGGTCATTTTAGGGGATAAATGTGGTTTTTAGAAACTAGATATTCATCTCCTAGGTAACTGAATACTGTGGGTTTAGATTACTATGGTTTTGAGAAAATAATGCTGCCAAGCTAGGCCTACAGTTTTGGTAAAACCATAGTTTATAAGGTTGTGGTATTTCTTTTATCCAAACACCTCAAAATATTTTAGACTACGATTTTTCTAGAAATAGTGGTCTTGCAACAATACTACAAAAATACTTTGCAACCAATTGGGGCTTTGAAGTTTATGTTTGTTCTAAGTCATTTGACCAAATCTATAGAAAAAGGTTCTAAGATCTACAACACCGAGTACTTAGTACAGCTATATTTCATAAAATATCTCATGAGACTAACTTGGTCTTCTAGATGTCAATATATTTTTTATATAAACTTGGTTAAACTTAAACAATATTGACTTGAAACAAACTCAAAACTTTAATTATTTTGAAACGGAGGTAGTATTATCTTTGTTGATGCTAAATGATACATGTGTCAATTGTTTGCAGATGGAAGGGGATGAGAGTTTTCTCCACAGGTTAAGCTTCGATGTCTCAGCACGAGTGCTCGCAATATAGACATTTGAAAAGTGGTCATTAATTAGGATTACAGCCGTTGCAATTATAAACTATTTGAATTATTGTTGAAATGGTAGTTACAAAATAATATTATAATATATGAGAGAGAACATAGACAATCTATGCGAGCTACACCGGTACACGACAGATCATGAAGTGGGTAAATCTGAGCAACTGAGGCTATATATAGTATATGAATGCATAGGCTAGAATATGAAAACTAACCGACTTTACCTACATATCTTGTATATAAATATGAATTCATATGGTGGAAGCATACATATGACACATGGAAAACAACATATGTTTGCTTTGCATCGCAAAGCCAAACGTTAGCAATAGGGTGGAGCATAGCATGATCAGTAGATATGAATACATTAACAAGAACGAGAACAAACCAAAAGTGTTCAATTTGGCATGTCATGGCTTGGAGTTCATGAAACGTAGCACCTGTCACCACCTGGGCATGCCGCCCACAGCAAGATAAGTAGCACACAGTTGTAAAGTATAGCCAACTATCTCTATCTATCTAGCTAGCTCACATCCGTCCATCCATCCATCCATTGCCAGTAAGAACAAATAAACAAAGCCTAGAAAATGCCAAGGCTTCTCTCGCAAGTGTCTTGCCGGTGCACGCATTAGCTCCTATTTAGGCACCTCACTCTCATATCTCTAGATATCACTGAATTCCTTCCATAGATACACACATATCCATTGTTGTCCCCAATATTTGTTCCACCTCAGCACCCATTTCCCACAAAGCCTTCGCCATGGCAGACCACCTTCAAGTTCAACATCATCAACAACAACTGAATCTGCCACCAGGGTTCAGGTTTCAACCGACGGACATGGAGATCATCACCTTCTACTTGGTCCCCAAGGTGCTGAAGAAAGTCTTCGACACCACGGTGGTCAAGGAGGTGGACCTGAACAAATGTGAGCCATGGGATCTCCTAAATAAGGTAAACATGGGGGAGAAGGGGCGATACTTCTTCTCCCAGAAGGGTCTCAAGTACTCCACCGGGATACGGACCAACCGGGCCACGAAGGCCGGTTATTGGAAGGCCACCGGAAAGGACAAGGAGATCATCCACCCACCGACCATGAGTATCATCGGCATGAAGAAGACGCTCGTATTCTACAAGGGAAGGGCCCCCAAGGGGGAGAAGACAAACTGGATCATGCACGAGTACAGACTCAAGAGCGGTAAGCAACCCACACCCGGCCTGCCTGCTGACATCGCCAAAGCCACCACCATTAATGCATCTTCCAAGGTATTTTTAAACATTAACTATTAGTACTCATGACTCATGAATATGCATGTACATACATATCTAGCTACCGACCGTTGTTGATTTGCACTAATTTAGTTTATCTATGTTGGTAGGGGGAGTATGTGGTTTGTAGAATCTTCCATAAAAGCACTGGGCTGAAGAAGGTGATGATGCCATCATCTGACATGTCCATTCCCATGTCCATGGGGGAAGAGAAACAACAGAGCTTTCTCAAATCTAGTACATTGATTCCTCTCATGGACTATGACATGTTGTCTTCATTGGCACCACCGCCTCCGTTGCCTGAAACTTCTTTGTACCAGATGCATACCTTCGAGGCCGGATCGTTTGCGATGGGCCGTGCGGTACTTCCGATGATGAACAACCATGACTTTGGTAAGCACTACCAACAAATGATGGCCTCACCACAGTCATCGATGTCATCCTACAACCACCACCAGCAACAACAGATGATGGAGATGAGTGTAGACCAGGGCTTCATGGTTGGAGTCGATCCTGGGTATGGTTCATCGTCCATAGTGTCTCACGAGGACGTTGTGACCTGGTTGAGCAACAACAACCAGGGTAACGGTGGCATAGCAACCTCCGGCGAGATCTTGTCAATGAACATGGGCATAGATGGCATGTGGAAGTATTGACGATCATATGACTCGCGAGAACATATACATGTGTGCATGCATAAAATAATCATCCACCAGAAGATCGGTTGATATATACCAACATCTGTATTGGTTTGCGCCGCATTTCATTTTTCAGCATGATCACAAGAGAGTTTGTATGCATTGTCTTGCTTGGCATGCCTCTCTTGTGCTAGTATTGTCTGTATGTGTACTACCATGTGTATGCACCACCCGCCAGTGTATACCTAGCTACATTTCCATGTTGTAGAATACCTATCAGTGTGTACATCAAGCATGTTTTTATCGTCTGTGGAATAAACTATTTTGTTTAATTATGAATATTTTCCTAGATGTATTATTGTGGATTTGATTACATATGTATAATTATTTGGAAACAAATTTTGGGCATGCACTAATAAAGAGAGATTCCCATCCACCCTACGAACTCTTACTTCCACTTTAATTTTTTAAATGCATTGGTTAATTTATTTTAGAAACTGAATGTGCATGTCCATTTATCCCCTATTGGTTTAGTTGATAAATGACAAATCCATCCCGTAAGTGCTAAAAGCGTAATAGTGTAGTGATTTGTGATGGTGGAGTTGCAACGAAATGTAAATAGCAATAAGTAAAAGAGTGTGATGTCTACTACGCAAATTTTATTCTTGTACACTTTCTTGGGCCTCCAAGTGTAGAGTTTTGTAGGACAGCAACAAATTTCCTGCAAGTGGATGACCTAAGGTTTATCAGTCCGTGGGAGGTGTAGCATGAAGATGGTCTCTCTCAAACAACCCTGCAGTAAAATACAAGAAATCTCTTGTGTCCCCAATACACCAAATAAAATGGTAAATTATATAGGTCCACTAATTCAGCGACAAGATGATGATACAAGTGTAGTATGGATAGTAGATATAGGTTTTTGTAATCCAAAAAATAAAAAACAACAAGGTAGCAAGTGATACAGAGCACAAACGGTATTGCAATGCTTAGAGACAATGCCTAGGGTTCATACTTGTGGCACCCCAGCTCAGAGAAACCGGAACGCCCCGTATTCCAGCTCAGAGATCCAGGAGAAGTCTTCTGGAATACGGCACTGCTTAGCATAGAACAAACTAGCTTTCTATTATTACACAAATATGAATACAAGGTCTCTGACATTACAAGGAATAACATCGGCACTGCGACACTATGCCATCCTCAGTTGCTCTATGCAAGCAGCAGAACAACTCGAAGCCAGCGGAAAAACAAAACTTCTAGTAGCGGAACAGGGACGATGGTGATGAACTCCACTCCGCAGGGACTCTGGCTGGAATGCTTATCCTAGCTCCCACGAACGGAAACCACGACAAGCAATCAAGCAATCACGGCATGACCTGCAAACTGGCATGACACGCCAGGTCAGTACATTGAATGTACTTGCAAGCTCACAATAACCAAAAGCATTCAAGACAAACAATAGCATGGCAATTACCGATTAAGCAGGAATTTATCATGAGATTATCATAATAACATGGCATGAACCACATGAACATGATACAGCTGGAATAATATGAGCATGGCATGAACATATATATCTGATGATACTAACATGCAACATGACGACACTATATGCACCATTTATTCTGCTCGATTACCTCGTAACCATCACAGGCATCACTTACCAACCTCGGACATCACACGATCATCTCAGGATCAAATCAATCTTGGTATAAACAATACCATAGTAATCATTAAATGACCACAAGGAGCTTGATCTTTACCCACGATTCTCGCACAACATCACGCATATCCAACATCTCGGTCTCCTCGATACCACGGTGATCATCTCATGATCACGAACGGAACCACTCTTGGCTCAACGGTTTACCTCGTAACCAAATAGTGATCATTCAAGGATCACAAACGGAACCACTCTGGGCTCAACGGGTTACCTCTTAACCAAACGGTGGTCATTCAAGGATCACATAACCAACTTATCTCATCATCAAACCGTGGTTGTTATTAAGCACATTATTATTATTACTGTTGACTCACAGTGTGACCGACACGAACTGGGCCCTTATCCGCGGGCACGGCTATCGATAGATTTAATATACACTCTGTAGAGGTTTATGTGCAAGGGAAAAAATGTCATTTTCACAGTGTCTAACCATAGTGAAAATGGAACCAACAGAACGGGCTCGACGAGACAAAGAAGTGGGCTTTAGATTCACCTAATTTGGAGTTAGGATCAAAAAGATATAGAGGTTTTCTGTTAGGGACCTATCTATAAAGAAATCATCCCAAACAGGCCCTTAATGGGAAAAACAGAACGCGCCTTTCTGGGAATACGCTTCCCTGCAGAGGAAGTGTCTTTTCGCCCGATGAAGAAGTTGAATACGTTTTCGTTAAGCAAAGACGTACTCTCTGGAGTACACCTCCACTTAACCACGTCAGCGGGCCGGCCCAGTCAGCGCGGAGAGGCTGATAGGAGGGCCCCAGGGGCGTGGTCATCGTTGTCATCATCTCGCCCACGCTCGCCCGTGCTCCAGCGGGAGGTCACCGGTGCGGGAGCTTGTACGGCCAGCTCCGGCCATCGCTGGCGGTGCCCGACCCACCAGAATGAGCTGCACAGAGAGGCGCACCCGACTGGGGCAGTATGCTCATTGGAGAACACGGAGACGAGCGGGGCCGCGACCACGGCGGACGGCGGCTTCAGACGTCGATGGAACTCATGGCCAATGCCCACCCCAGAAAAAAGCAAAGAGTTGTGGAGGCTTATGGTGCTCCAGGTGGTCTACTGGAGGTGGAAGAAGGACGATAAGAGCTTGGGTTGGCGCTAATTTGGGAGGAGGTCACCGGCGGCAATGGCGACCGTGGGGGTCGGGGGGAGGCTCTGGTGCTCGAGGAAGTGACTAGGGAGATCTAGAGAAGGGAGGAGAGGAGGCTGATGTGCTCGGGAGGCTGCAGGGAGGGCTATATATAGCCGGGCAAGGGAGGTCGAGCTCGAGTGTCGCTGCGGGGATTGGGCCAACGCTCTGGCGATGGCCAGCGATCACGGGGAGGCGCGGGATCGCGGCGAAGGGGGAGCGGATGAGCCATAGTGGTACACAGTGTAGGAGGGGCTGAGGGTGCAGAGGGGAAACAACCACGGCTCCATTAGTGCTCGGTCGGCCATAGTGCGCCCGTGGGCGCGCAGCGAAGAACGCTAATGGAGGGGCTTATGGAGGGGGAAGTGGCTCTAGGAGGACGACGACGATGCGAGGAACCCGCTAGACAGGCCCGTGCTCTCTGAGACGCCGAGCAGAGAAGGGGCCCGAGAAAGAAGACGCCCTGGACGCGGCCGGTGCGTGCCAAAACGGTGGTCACCGCGTGCACTGGTGCACACAATGCCACGAGCTATGGCAAAAGATGTCTAGGGGTTAGTCCTTCCAGGGGAGGTTTCAACTGCGGTGGTAGCTCGGTGAAAATCGCTTTGGTTAAATGGTAATCCACCTCTGAAGTTTACTGCAGTAAACTTGAACGTGCACTAGTGATCAACACTAACTTGGTTGGGTCCAAAAAGTTTGTCTGGGTGATTAGATTATGAAGGACTATAATCCTAGAGATTTTGAGGATAACTGGATCAAGATTTAATGTATCTGCTTTGCAACTGCCAAATCTGGTCAAAATACTAAATTAGGATGATGCACTCACATCAAGAATCAACTTGAGCTGAAATTTGTCAAGTCTTAGTGATTTGGCCATACTAAGATGCTGTAAAAATTTCATACTAATTGGACAAACCAAAGTGGTACTTGCTTCACAAACATCTCCTTTGGACAGAAACTTGCAAAAATTCTAGAGGAGTATTGGCTTGATGAATTGGTCCCATATTTGGTGGAGAGAGGTTATTGGGGTAGGATCATGATCTGGTAATTTATCAGGATTTTTTAAGCAATATAAATTATACTTGCTTCATAACCGGAAAACATTAACAGAAGCAAAGATTTGATCATGTGCTCACATAGATGATTGGATGGGGCAGAAATTTGTATGACTGTCATAATATGAGCACATGAAGGAGTGTGCAAAATTTCAACTCATTTGGATAATCATAGATAGCACTTCCTTCACAAAGGCTTCCCTCGGAAAGGAACTTTGAAAAATCACTAAGGAACTTTGGCATGGCAAATAAAGTTGAATTTTGGCACATGTCAATTATTTGGACAGGAAAAGATGTCCAAAACGTTTGGGGTCAAATGGGCAAAGATAAATAGCACTTGCTTCACAATGTGCCATTTAGGACGAAATAGGAAATGAATTTATTGAGCGTGATGAGAAACATGACCAATGAAATATTTTACCATATTTTAGGAAGATTTGGACCAAAAAAATTATAAGAATTATTTGGGGATTTTTGGATGTGTAGAAATATAGGTTACTTCACAACCTAGGGCAGATAGGGTTTTTCCTTTAATAGAAAAAAAGGAATATTTCCTAGAAAAAGATTTTAGGGTTTGGTTAAGGAGTGAAGTGACATGATCTTGGTAAGGTTTTGAGGATCATGAGTCACTTGGGAGAGGAAAAGAAGGTGATTTCCCAGGTGGCAAGGCCACAGAACCACTCCAAAAAGGAAAACAGAGCAAAAACCAATTAAATTAAAAGAAAAAGAAAAGGGCCAAAAACCATGTTATTACAAACCTTCCCTCCTTAAAGAAATCTCGTCCTCGAGATTTGGTTTCTCAGGGAACAAGTATGACTTTAGGACACTGTTTCCAACTCGGGTATCCTTTTTCCTTTCTTTATTGTCCCCCCAAGAATTTCATATGATTTTCTTCCCTTGCTCTAGGGTGGTTTGCTTCACCCTTCCCTAAATCCTAACAGGTCTTTGCTCATATACCAATTTATTTTTACTAACGTTGATTCTCCATACCTATGGTGATATCCAATGGATCTGAGCATAAATTTTCTTTTGGTCATGAAAACCCTTTTTACTTCTGTCATGGGGTTGCTTCAAATAAATGCACGCCTTCTGGTTTCAATAAATGCTAAGAATTTATCATGGCCATCTTTTGATGGGATCTGACTGCTCATAGGTGGTACTGATTTATTTTGATTTACCCCTTTGGCTCGAGCATGAGATAGGTACCAATGATTCGACCGCCTTTTGTTAGGAGCAATATAACGGTGTATGGAGTTATAGCTGTGTCATATACCTCAAATATTTACACCTTGAAACTAGCCCGACAGGGGGCTAATGGAAAATTGCTTTTTCCTGATAGACTGACCATGTACTTGATTATGTTAGTGAGTATACCGGGTCTGAACTGATTGTTCGGCTTTTGACTTTCTCATTTTCTCGGTATAACCATTTGGATTTTCCACACTAACCATTCCAAGCGGGTCAGCGAGATATGTAATTCTTGTAAAACAGAGTAGGCCTGTGAGGGTATGCCTTTGTGGATCCACATGGAATTACGGCCTCCGGCTGATTTGGGTATCCGAACCCTGATGGTCGTGCAAAAATCATCATACCTTTGTTGTTTGTTTGACCTTTTAACGGTCATGATTTTCTTTGTTGGGATACCTTATTGAAATAACTTGGCCACACATGTCCTTGATTCTTCGTATGACCATGGACGTGATTACTGCAATATTTTCAATATTATTCCTTGTGCCTATTTTTTGACCTGGGTCCGCACCCATATGACATATAATTGGGACTTGTAGTGGTACAGAGCTCATTGTTGAGGCCAATCATACAAGGAGGTGACAAGGTTTTAGGACATCTCCTTGTTAGTTGTGGGAATATTGACCTTGACGACCATTTTCAAGACTGCTGATTCTGTGATGTCATCCCCAGATCTTGTCAATTCTTGTAATTCATGGGATGTATCTCTGCTTATTTTCCTTTGCCTGAGTCGTGAGGTTGTGGGATCCTCACTTTCCTTAGGTATATCTGCTAGATCCTTGCCGCAATCTCGTATGAGTAAATAATATGACTAGGGATACATGCTCACCATATATAAGAATCACATGCAACCAAACACTGGCTTTCTGAAGAATACACATGCCCTGACGAATTTGTGCTTTCGACAAAAGGTTGCGAGTATGATTCTTGTGCGGTACTTCCATACATTGGTAAATCATCATATACCCTCTAAGGCTGGTGTATTAGTATGATACTGACACAGACTGAATGGCTTACAAGAGAAGCCATCCGAGTAGCTTGCTGAGGAAGACTTGTTAACTTCTGCTCGAATCTTTTGTCTGGGTATCGTGCAAAGAATGCTCTATAGGTTACACATGAAACTTGGTCTGATTATTGTGCTGGAGAAGCCTGAGTTCCGTACTTGAGAAGCTTCTCCTCGTGTTTGCTTGTTGAGAAAAATTCATTTTCGTCTGTTAGAAGCTTTTACCGCGGTATCTTGCTGAGAAAGATCGGGTATCTTGCACCGGAAATTGTTCACATATCATGTTGAGGAATATTGAGGAGCCTTGCATCACAAAGTTCTTCTGATAATGTGTGGAAGAAGACTGAGTTTCTTACATCCCAAGCTTCATACTAATATGTAGACTGAAATCTACACACATGCCCAGAATATTCTGTGGCTAATTGTTTGCATGAGAAAATTTGTTTGACTGTCTGCCTTGAGCATATCACATTTTGACTTTATTTTGGATGATAACATATTTCTAGCATCATGCATTGCTGAGCCAAAATTTTGTATATGATCCATGCATTTTTTGATTGAAAATGTACCGCTGATCTTGTACCTGACTTGTCTTGCTGCTGACTTGATCATTACTGCTATGAGGATTTTGTACTGATGTAGACTTGAGTTATCAGTATTGTTGTGAGGAGTGCATACTAATACAAAATTAATTATCAGCCTCAAAATCAGATATTCCCCATTTCACTGCTGTCGGCTGAGAATTCCATTCGGATTAGCTGATTTTCCAAATATCTGAATTCCTTGCTCATTCTTCGGGTCCGGTGTCGGTTGATGAGCAACTCTTTATAGAGGGGAAATAATGTAACACTGGGGCCAAAAAAGAAAGAAGCAAAAGAAAACTCAACTAAACAAAAGCACACAACAACAATCAATTCACACACAATCAATGTCACATGGTACTGCTAGTCACACAATATGTAGGCCTACTTAAGCACACAAATCTCGCAGGATCTCCGGTTGTACGATCTAGCATGCTGTGACAGTGTGCACGAGGAGGAATGAATGTGTGGGAAATTGGTGTAAATAGCACTACACCAAGTGCTAGCTTACCCAGGTAGCAACCTGGATTAGCTCGGAGGCGAGGACACACTCGGTAATATGCAAGGTCGCAACCACATTATTATCAAGCGGACAGAAAAGAAAACTAGAATTGTGTGACTAGCAGTAGTGCATCCGAACAAAAAAGAAAACTAGTAGGTGGCATCAATTCACACACAAAAAAGAAAGAAGCAAAAGAAAACTTAACTAAAAAAAAGCACACAACAACTAGGTCGCAACCACATTATTATCAAGCGGACAGAAAAGATCCGTACTCGTCCAAGATATAGGATAGTGGGTAAAAACTGAGGCTGTTGACATTGCCCTTTCTTGATAACTAAGATCATTAAGGGTTTCCAACATGACAAAATGAAGAGTGATTCAGGATAGAAGCATGTCCATCACCGAAAACTGAAGAATAAGCAAGAAAAAAAAACTAGAGAAATGCAACGGCTGAGCTATAGTGCATCCGAACCGATGCCACCTACAATCACCAGGTAAACCGTTAGCAACGAATACTAGGTCTATCTGCATGATATGCAACAAACAAATGCAGCAACCAAATGCAATAAACAAGCCGGACTTTAAACTACTGATTTCTACCGGTTTCTACCGCTCGCGCTGACTAGGGCGTCCTACAGCCAGACCTCCTCTGATACCAAGCGTTGTGGCACCCCGGCTCAGATAAACTAGAACACCCCATATCCAGCCCAGAGATCAAGGAGAAGTCTTCTGGAATACGTCACTGCTTAGCACAGAACAAACCAACTTTCTATTATTACACGAATATGAATAAAAGGTCTCTGATATTACAAGGAAAAACATCGGCATGACGACACTATGCCATCCTCAGTTGCTCTATGCAAGTAGCAGAACAACTCGAAGCCAGCGGAAAAACAAAACTTCTAGTAGCGGAACAGGGACGATGGTGATGAACTCCACTCCGTAGGGACTCTGGCTGGAACGCTTATCCTAGATCCCATGAACAGAAACCACAACAAGCAATCAAGCAATCACGGCATGACCTACAAACTGGCATGACACGCCAGGTCAATACATTAAATGTACTTGCAAGCTCACAATAACCAGAAGCATTCAAGACAAACAACAGCATGGAAATTACGATTAAGCAGGAATTTATCATGACATTATCAGAATAACATGGCATGAACCACATGAACATGATACAGTTGGAACAATATGAGCATGGCATGAACATATATATCTGATGATACTAGCATGCAACATGATGACACTATATGAACCATTTATTCTGCTCGGGTACCTCATAACCATCACAGGCATCACTTACCAACCTCGGACATCACACGATCATCTCAGGATCAAATCAAGCTTCGTATAAACAATATCGTAGTAATCATTAAATGACCACAAGGAGGTTGATCTTTACCCATGATTCTCGCACAACATCACGAATATCCAACAACTCTGTCTCCTCGATACCACGGTGATCATCTCATGATCATGAACGGAACCACTCTTGGTTCAGGGTTACCTCCTAACCAAACGGTGATCATCCATGGATTACAAACGGAACCACTCTGGGCTCAACGGGTTACCTCGTAACCAAACGGTGATCATTCACGGATCACATAACCAACTTATCTCATCATCGAACCATGGTTGTTATTAAGCACATTATTATTATTACTGTTGACTCACAGTGTGACCGACACGATTGGGCCCTTATCCACGGGCACGGCTATCAATAGATTTAATATACACTCTGCAGAGGTTAGCACACTGTACCCACACCACGGAACCCATGGCCTCGCGCTCCCATTCTGGTGGACCAACGGCATTCCAACAATACCGATCTACTGCCATGACACTCTCCCGACCACTCCGACCAATTCCCCTTTGGGCTAGGACATGGGTGGCCCCGTGCCTACCAAAGGCACCAAAGGCCACCATCGTGGCAAAACGGCCACCATCGTGGCAAAACAGTCCCAAATGGGGACAAGGATCCATACAACAACAACGGGCACACAAAGCTTATGTCTGCCTACCTGATTAGGGTAGCGCGCACCCATAACCTTCCCTCGTTGGAGGCACCGACGAGAGGCATGACAATAGACCCAGTTAGGACCTTCCCATAAAGGCAAGCGTGGTTGCACTGGTCAGTTCGATATGGTGGCACCATGACTCAGCCAACAATTGTTCAAGTTCAAATTAATCCGGTTAAACTTGAATGCAATATGCCGAGCCATGGTAAAATAAGATGATGCAATTACAATGCATGAGCATGATATCAACATAAGCATAGGGTGCAACATAACTATCCACCATATCAACAATGAATCATCTCCAACTGAGCATGGCATAATGACGAGCATGAATATCACAAGTACAACACTACTCATATCATAACATGACCACTAGCATCGACCATAAATACCATGCAAGAACTCATCAATAACATTACCGAGTAAACACTTAACCAACTAACAGCAAAGGAACTATGCATATTACAGGTACTCAGTAATAGACGGCAGTCATGCCTCGAAGAACATGACCAACCCAACATGTATTACTACGAAGCATGGCCAATATGAAAGTAATACTAGCAGGTAGAACATGATAACAGAGTGCTAGAAACAGAGCATGAAAGTAATCATCGAACCACAAGCATAGCCGAAACAACGATAGCAGTAGCAAAACAAACATACAGTTATTAAAGATTCAAGTTGAAAACCAATGCTACTACATGGCTATCATGAAAATGGTGGTTGTGCCTTGCCTGGGGATGAAGAAGGCGCCGGGGAGAAGTGCGCTGAAGCCGCGGAAAGATTTGCCGGAAACAGTTCTCTCTCGGAGGGGCTGCTTACATGCAGGGGGAAAAAGGTAATTTTCACAGTGTCAAACCATAGTGAAAATGAAACCAACAGAACGGTCTCGACGAGACGAATAAGTGGGCTTTGGATTCACCTGATTTGGAGTTAGGATCAAAAATATACAGAGGTTTTTCTGCCAGGGACCTATATGTAAAGAAATCATCCCACACAGGCCCTTAACAGGAAAAACAGAACGCGCCTTTCTGGGAATATGCTTCCCTATGGAGGAAGCGTATTTTCGCCCAATGCAGAAGGTGAATATGTTTTCGTTAAGCGAAGACGTACTCTCTGGAGTACACCTCCACTTAAGCACGTCAGCGGGCCAGCCCGGTCAGCGCGGACAGGCCGACAGGCGGGGCACAGGGGCGTGGTCATCATTGTCGTCATCTCGCCCGCGCTCGCCCGTGGTCCAGTGGGAGGTCGCCGGCGCGGGAGCTCGTCCGGCCAGCTCTAGCCATCGCTGGCGGCGCCCGACCCACAAGAATGAGCTGCGCGGAAAGGCGCACCCAACTGGGGCAGTACGCTCGCTGGAGAACTCAGAGACGAGTGGGGCCGCGACCACGGCGGACGGCGACTTCGGACGTCAGCGAAAATCATGGCCAACAACCACCCTAGAAGAAAGTGAAGAGTTATGGAGGCTCAAGGTCCTCCAGGTGGTCTACTGGAGGTGGAAGAAGGACGAGAAGAGTTCGAGTTGGCGATGATTTGGGAGGAGGTCGCCGGTGGCAATGGCGGCCGTGGGGGTCGGGGACAGGCTCTGGTGCTTGGGAAAGTGACTGGGGAGGTCTAGAGGAGGGAGGAGAGGAGGCTGATGAGCTAGGGAGGCCGCGGGGAGGGCTATATATAGCCGGGCGAGGGAGGTCGAGCTCGGGTGTCGCCGCGGGGAGGCGCGGGATCGCGACGAAGGGGGAGCGGACGAGCGACAGTGTTACACAGTGCAGGAGGGGCCAAGGGCGTAGAGGGGAAACGGCCACGACGCCATTAGTGCTCGGTCGGCCACAGTGCGCCCGTGGGCGCGCGGCGATGAACACTGATGGAGGGGCTTACGGAGGGGGAAGTGGCTCCAGGAGGATGGCAACGGCGCGGGAAACCTGCTGGACAGGCCCGTGCTCGCTGAGACGCCAGGCAGAGAAGTGGCCCGAGCAAGAAGACGCTCTGGACGCGGTCGGTGCGTGCCAAAACGGTGGTCATCGCGTGCACTGGTGCACATAGTGCCACGAGCTATGCGAAAAGATGTCTGGGGGTTAGTCCTTCCTGGGGAGGTTTCAACTGCGGTGGTAGCTGATATGTCCATTTTGCATCATGCTTTTATATCGATATTTATTGCATTATGGGCTGTAATTTCACTTTATGTCACAATACTTATGGTTATTCCCTCTTATTTTACAAGGTTTACATAAGGAGGGAGAATGCCGGCAGCTGGAATTCTGGGCTGGAAAAGGAGCAAATATTAGAGACCTATTCTGCGCAACTCCAAAAGTCCTGAAACTCCACGGAACATCTTAAAACAAATAAAGAAAAATCCTCGCCAAAGATGAAGGCCAGGGGGCCCACACCCTGCTCACGAGGCCCCTGGTGGGCCCCCTGGTGGCTCTCCAATGCCCATCTTCTCCTATATGAAGTCTTTTGATGAGAAAAAAATAAGAGAAACTTTTCGGGACGAGACTCCGCTGCCACGAGGCGGAACCTTGGCGGATCCAATCTAGAGCTCCGGCAGAGCTGTTCTGCCAGGGATACTTCCCTCCGGGAGGGGGAAATCATCACCATCGTCATCACCAACGCTCCTCTCATCGGGAGAGGGCAATCTCCATCTACATCTTCACCAGCACCATCTCATCTCCAAACCCTAGTTCATATCTTGTATCCAATTCTTGTCTCAAAGTCCGGGATTGGTGCTAGTAGGTTGCTAGTAGTGTTGATTACTCCTTGTAGTTGATGCTAGTTGGTTTATTTGGTGGAAGATCATATGTTCAGATCCTATATGCATATTATTACCCCTCTGATTATGAACATGAATATGCTTTTTGAGTAATTACGTTCGTTCCTGAGGACAAGGGAGAAGTCTTGCTATGAGTAGTCATGTGAATTTGGTATTTGTTTGATATTTTGATAAGATGTATGTTGTCTAGCCTCTAGTGGTGTTATGTGAACGTCGACTACATAACACTTCACCATTATTTGGGCCTAGAGGAAGGCACTGGGAAGTAATAAGTAGATGATGGGTTGCTAGAGTGACAGAAGCTTAAACCCTAGTTTATGTGTTTCTTCGTAAGGGGCTGATTTGGATCCATATGTTTCATGCTATGGTTAGGTTTACCTTAATACTTTTGTTGTAGTTGCGGATGCTTGCAATAGAGGTTAATCATAAGTGGGATGTTTGTTCAAGTAAGAACAGCACCCAAGCACCGGTCCACCCACATATCAAATTATCAAAGTATCGAACGCGAATCATATGAATGTGATGAAAACTAGCTTGACGATATTCCCATGTGTCCTCTGGAGCGCTTTTCCTATTATAAGAGTTTGTTCTGGCTTGTCCTTTGCTACAAAAGGATTGGGCCATCTTTCTGCACTTTATTTACTTTTGTTACTTGTTGCTCGTTACAATTATCCTATCACAAAACTATCTGTTACCACTTATTTCAGTACTTGCAGAGAATACCTTGCTGAAAACCGCTTATCATTTCCTTCTGCTCCTCGTAGGATTCGACACTCTTACTTATCAAAAGGACTATGGTAGATCCCCTATACTTGTGGGTCATCAAGACTCTTTTCTGGCGCCGTTGCCGGGGAGTGTAGCGCCTTTGGTAGGTGGAATTTGGTAAGGAAAAATTTATATAGTGTGCTGAAATTTACTGTCACTTGCTACTATGGAAAGTAATTCTCTGAGGGGCTTGTTCGAGGTATCTTCACCCTGTCTAGTAGAGCAAAGAGTTGCTCCTCAACCTACTGAACCTATTGAAAACGAAACTCCTTTTGAATTTCCTTTGGGTATGATGGAAAAACTGCTAGCTAACCCTTTTACAGGAGATGGAACAAAGCATCCTGATGAGCACTTAATATATGTGAATGAAGTTTGTGGATTATTTAAGCTTGCAGGTGTACCCGATGATGTTGCTAAGAAGAAGGTCTTCCCTTTATCTTTGAAGGGAGACGCATTGATATGGTATAGGCTATGTGATGATATGAGATCATGGGACTATAAAAGATTGAAGTTGGAATTTCATCAAAAGTATTATCCTATGCATCTTATTCATCGTGATCGCAATTATATATATAATTTCTGGCCTTGCGAAGGAGAAAGCGTCGCTCAAGCTTGGGGGAGGCTTAAATCAATGTTGTATTCATGCCCCAATCATGAGCTCTCAAGAGAAATGATTATTCAAAAATTTTATGCTCGGCTTTCTGTAAACAATCGCACCATGCTCGATACTTCTTGTGCTGGCTCTTTTATGATGAAGACTATTGAATTTAAATGGAATTTATTGGATAGAATTAAACGCAACTCTGAATATTGGGACCTCGATGAAGGTAAAGAGTCAGGTATGACACCTATGTTTGATTGTGTTAAATATTTTATGGATACCGATATTTTCCGTAAGTTTAGCACTAAATATGGACTTGACTCTGAGAGTAGCTTTTTTCTGTGAATCTTTTGCTACTTATGTTGACCTCCCTAAGGAGAAGTGGTTTAAATATCATCCTCCCATAGAAGTAAAAGTAGTTGCACCTATTAAAGTTGAAGAAAAGACTGTCACTTATAATGATCCTACTGTTCCTACTTCTTATGTTGAGAAACCACCTTTCCCTGTTAGAATAAAGGATCATGCTAAAGCTTCAACTGTTGGTCGTAAAAGCAATATTAGAACTTATACACCTCCTGAGCAAGTTAAAGTAGAACCTAATATTGCTATTGTTAAAGATCTCTTGTTTGATAATATTGATGGGCATGTTATTCAGTTCGAAGGTGAAACTGCTAGAATTGCTAAACCTTGTGCTAAAGATAAACATAGACCTGTGGTAGGCGTGCCTGTTATTTCTGTTAAAATAGGATATCATTGTTATCATGGCTTATGTGATATGGGTGCAAGTGCTAGTGTTATACCGCATACTTTATACGAAGAAGTTAAGAATGAAATTGCACCTGCTGAGCTAGAAGATATTGATGTCACAATTAAACTTGCCAATAGAGATACTATTTCACCAATTGGAATTGTTAGAGATGTTGAAGTCTTGTGTGGGAAAACTAAATATCCTGCTGATTTTCTTGTTCTTGGTTCCCCACAAGATAGCTTTTGTCCCATTATATTTGGTAGACCCTTCTTAAATACTGTCAATGCTACCATAGATTGCATAAAGAATGTTGTTACTATTGGCTTGGATGATATGGTTCATGATTTTAATTTCTATAAATTTAGTAAACAACATCGTGAGGAAGAATTACCTAGTAAGGATGAAATTATTGGTCTTGCTTCTATTGCCGTACCTCCTAGTGATCCTTTAGAACACTATTTGCTAGACCATGAAAATGATATGTTCATGAATGAAAGAAGGGAAATAGATGAAGTAGTCTTTAAACAGGAACCTATTCTGCAACATAATTTGCCTGTTGAAATTTTAGGGGATCCTCCTCCACCCAAGGGTGATCCCGTGTTTGAGCTCAAACCATTGCCTGATAATCTTAAATATGCTTATCTTGATGAAAAGAAGATATATCCTGTTATTATTAGCGCTAACCTTTCAGAGCATGAAGAAGAAAGATTATTGAAAACTCTGAAGAAGCATCGTGTTGCTATTGGATATACTCTTGATGATCTTAAGGGCATTAGTCCCAATCTATGTCAACATAAAATAAATTTGGAAGCAGATGCCAAACCAGTTCATGATCCTCAACGACGTCTGAATCCTAAAATGAAAGAAGTGGTAAGAAAAGAAATACTAAAGCTTCTGGAGGCAGGTATAATCTATCCCATTGCTGATAGTGAGTGGGTAAGTCCTGCCCATTGTGTCTCTAAGAAGGGAGGTATTACTGTTGTTCCTAATGATAAAGATGAATTGACTCCACAAAGAATTATCACAGGTTATAGGATGGTAATTGATTTCCGCAAATTAAATAAAGCTACTAAGAAAGATCATTACCCCTTACCTTTTATTGATCAAATGCTAGAAAGATTATGCAAACATACACACTATTGCTTTCTAGATGGTTATTCTGGTTTCTCTCAAATACCTGTGTCGGCTAGAGATCAATCAAAGACTACTTTTACATTCCCTTTTGGTACTTTTTCTTATAGACGTATGCCTTTTGGTTTATGTAATGCACCTGCTACCTTTCAAAGATGCATGATGGCTATATTCTCTGACTTTTGTGAAAAGATTTGTGAGATTTTCATGGACAACTTTTCCGTCTATGGTTCCTCTTTTGATGATTGCTTGAGCAATCTTGATCGAGTTTTGCAGAGATGTGAAGAAACTAATCTGTCTTGAATTGGGAAAAGTGCCACTTTATGGTTAATGAAGGTATTGTCTTGGGGCATAAAGTTTCTGAAAGAGGTATTGAAGTTGATAAAGCCAAGGTTGATGCTATTGAAAAGATGCCATGTCCCAAGGACATCAAAGGTATAAGAAGTTTCCTTGGTCACGCTGGATTTTATAGGAGGTTCATTAAGGACTTCTCAAAAATTTCTTGGCCTCTGACTAATTTATTGCAAAAAGATATACCATTTGTCTTTGATGATGATTGTGTAGAAGCATTTGAAATACTTAAGAAAGCATTAGTCACTGCACCTGTTGTTCAGCCACCTGATTGGAATTTACCCTTTGAAATTATGTGTGATGCTAGTGATTATGATATAGGTGTTGTTCTATGGCAAAGAGTTTATAAGAAATTAAATGTTATTCATTATGCTAGTAAGACTCTAGACAATGCTCAAAGAAATTATGCTACTACTGAAAAATCGCTTTTAGCAGTTGTATTTGCTTGTGATAAGTTCAGATCTTATATTGTTGATTCTAAAGTAACTATTCAAACTGATCATGCTGCTATTAAATACCTTATGGAAAAGAAAGATGCTAAGCCTAGACTTATTAGATGGGTTCTCTTGCTACAAGAATTTGATTTGCATATTGTTGATAGAAAGGGAGCTGAGAACCCCATTGCAGACAACTTGTCTAGGTTAGAAAATATTTTTGATGACCCACTACCAATTAATGATAGCTTTACTGATGAACAATTAAATGTTATAAGTACTTCTCGTAGTAATCCATGGTATGCTGATTATGCTAATTATATTGTTGCTAAGTTTATACCACCTAGCTTCACATACCAGCAAAAGAAAAAGTTCTTCTATGATTTGAGACATTACTTTTGGGATAACCCACATCTTTATAAAGAAGGAGTAGATGGTGTTATTAGACGTTGTGTACCTGAGCATGAACAGGAACAGATCCTACGCAAGTGTCATTCTGAGTCTTATGGAGGACACCACGCTGGAGATAGAACTGCACATAAGGTATTGCAATCTGGTTTTTATTGGCCTACTCTCTTCAAGGATGCCCGTAAGTTTGTCTTGTCTTGTGATGAATGTCAAAGAATTGGTAATATTAGTAGACGTCAAGAAATGCCTATGAATTATTCTCTTGTTATTGAACCATTTGATGTTTGGGGCTTTGATTATATGGGACCTTTTCCTGCCTCTAATGGGTACACACATATTCTAGTTGTTGTTGATTACGTTACTAAGTGGGTAGAAGCTATTCCAACTAGTAGTGCTGATCATAACACTTCTATTAAAGTGCTTAAAGAAGTTACTTTTCCGAGGTTTGGAGAACCTAGATATTTAATGACTGATGGTGGTTCGCACTTTATTCATGGTTCTTTCTGTAAAATGCTTGCTAAGTATAATGTTAATCATAGAATTGCATCTCCTTATCACCCACAGTCTAGTGGTCAAGTAGAGTTGAGCAATAGAGAGCTCAAATTAATTTTGTAAAAGACTGTTAATAGGTCTAGAAAGAATTGGTCTAAGAAACTTGATGATGCATTATGGGCTTATGGAACTGCATATAAAAATCCTATGGGTATGTCTCCATATAAAATGGTTTATGGAAAAGCATGTCACTTACCTCTCGAACTAGAACATAAGGCATATTGGGCTATTAAAGAGATCAACTATGATTTTAAACTTGCCGGTGAGAAGAGGTTATTTGATATTAGCTCACTTGATGAATGGAGAACCCAAGCTTATGAAAATGCCAAGTTGTTTAAAGAAAAAGTTAAAAGATGGTATGACAAAAGGATACAAAAGCGTGAGTTTAATGTAGGTGATTATGTATTGCTATACAACTCTCGTTTAAGATTTTTTGCAGGAAAACTCCTCTCTAAATGGGAAGGCTCCTATGTTATCGAAGAGGTCTATCGTTCCGGTGCCATAAAGATCAACAACTTCGGGGGCACAAATCTGAAGGTGGTAAACGGTCAAAGAATCAAACATTATATCTCAGGTAATCCCATAAATGTTGAAACCAATATTATTGAAACCGTAACCCCAGAGGAATACGTAAGAGACACTTTTCGGAACGTTTCAGACTCCGAAAAGGAATAAGTATGTGGTACGGTAAGTAAACTGACTACAAAACAATTTTTAAGGCAATATTTCTCCGTTTTGGAATATTTAGAAAAATAGAAAAATAAGTAGCAGTCCGGGAAGGACACGAGGGCCCCACGAGGGTGGTGGGCGCGCCCTACCCCCCTGGGCGCGCCCCCCGACCTCGTGAGCACCTCGTGTGCCTTCTGGACTCCGTTTTCTTACACGTTACGTATTTTGGTCGGTAAAAATTCATTATATATTCTCCCGAAGGTTTTGACTCTCGTATCACGCAAATATCCTCGTTTTTCGTTTCGAGCTGTCCCGTTGCAGATTAAATCAACATGTCTTCCCAGGATTCGGAAGGAGAAAGCTATGTGTTTGATTACTTAGCAAATCCAAAGGTCTATGGAGATGTGAAACACGATGGATGACCACAGAGGAAGAAGAGGACTATGAACCCAAGGGGAAGGAGGAGACGAGCTCAGATTAAGATGAAGCACCATTACCTCAACCTGGGGACATGCACGTGGAGTTCAAAAAGTCAAGTCTCCCTGGTAGGGTAAAGAAACCCAAGTTTGAGTTTATCCCTTTTCGTCTCTTGCAGGAAAATAAGCAGGACCTATGCAAAAAGATATTAACCCTGGAGTGGGAGATTGATGATCTGAGGGATCAAAATGCCGTCCTCAAGCGCAAATTAAGCGAGAAGCCTAAGCCATCAACTAAGCCAACATCACCACCACCTTCTTCACCGACAAAGGAGATATAATCACATGGGTATGGGCACTCCCCTTGGCAACTTCCAAGCTTGGGGGAGGTGCCCGGTATCGTATCACAATCACAACTCCTATCTTTACCGTTTTTCTTAGTTCGATCCTATTAGTAGTATCTTGATCTAGTAGAATAAAGTTTATGGCATGATCTAGTTTTGAGTTTTGCTTTATGGTCTCTCTTTGTAATCGAGTCAGTGAGCTATATATAATAAAGATTAGTGTTGAGTCAAGGGCTTGATTATTTTGCCATGATCTTGGGTGAATAAAAGAAAAGAGAAAAAGAATAAAAAGAAACAAAGAGTTCATATTGATCTTATTGAGAGTAATGACTTCACACAGAAATAGTATGATGATTAAAATTTGTTGGGAGTCGGCAGACATAGCTTTGGTCATTGTTGCAATTAATAGGAAGTAATAAGGAAAGAGAGGTTTTCACATATAGATATATTATCATTGACATCTTTTATGATTGGGAGCACTCATTAAAATATGACATGCTAAAGAGTTGATGTTGGACAAGGAAGACAACGTAATGAGTTATGTCTTTCTTATATCTGCGATAAAGTATGTTGTCATGGATCCTCTAACTTGTTGAGCTTGCCTTTCCCCCTCATGCTAGCCAAATTCTCAGCACCAAGTAGAAATACTACTTGTGCTTCCAAATACCCTTAAACCAGTTTTGCCATGAGAGTCCACCATATCTACCTATGGATTGAGTAAGATCCTTCAAGTAAGTTGTCATTGGTGCAAAGAAATAAAAATTTCTCTAAACATGTATGATAGATTGGTGTGGGAGAAATAAGCTTTATACGATCTTGTGATGTGAAAGTAATAAAACCGACAGACTGCATAATAAAGGTTCATATCACAAGGGGCAATATAAAGTGATGTTCTTTCACATTGAGATTTTACGCATCCAACCATAAAAGCGCATGGCAACCTCTGCGGAGGGCCTATCCTTTATTATTACCTTCTACCTTATGCAAGAGTCATGGTGATCTTCACCTTTTCTTTTTCATTTTATCCTTTGGCAAGCTCAGCATGTTGGAAAGAACATGATATATATATATATATATATATATATATATATATATATATATATATATATATATATCTAATTGGATGTAGGGGAGCATGAACCATTATTGTTGACATTACCCTTGAGGTAAAAGGTTGTGGGGCAAAACTATAAGCCCCTATCTTTCTCTGTGTCCGATTAAAACTCCGTAACCACAAGTATTGCGTGAGTGTTAGCAATTATGGAGGACTAAATGATAGTTGAGTATGTGGACTTGCTTTTTAGCTCTGACATAGACTCTTTCCGATGTTATGATAAATTGCAATTGTTTCAATGACTGAGATTATAGTTTGTCGGAGCCCAATAAGGTTTATGACTTATACTTTTGCATTGTGAATAGATCATCACTTGAACATAAGTAATCATATGACAAAATCTATATATGTTGCTGCTATGAGAATAATCATGATGCATTAATGTCCGTATTTTATTTTTATCGACGCCTCTACCTCTAAACATGAGGACATATTTATTGTTATCGGCTTTTCGCTTGAGGACAAGCGAGGTCTAAGCTTGGGGGAGTTGATACGTCCATTTTGCATCATGCTTTTATATCGATATTTATTGCATTATGGGCTGTTATTTCACTTTATGTCACAATAATTATGGTTATTCTCTCTTATTTTACAAGGTTTACATAAGGAGTGAGAATGCCAGCAGCTGGAATTCTGGGCTGGAAAAGGAGCAAATATTAGAGACCTATTCTGCGCAACTCCAAAAGTCATGAAACTCCACGGAACATCTTAAAACAAATAAAGAAAAATCCTCACCAAAGATGAAGGCCATGGGACCCACACCCTGCTCACGAGGGTGGGGGGCGCGCCCCCCTACCTCGTGGCCCCCCTGGTGGCTCTCCGACGCCCATCTTCTCCTATATGAATTCTTTCGATGAGGAAAAAAATAAGAGAAACTTTTCAGGGCGAGACTCCACCGCCACGAGGCGGAACCTTGGCGGATCCAATCTAGAGCTTCGGCAGAGCTGTTCTGCCGGGGATACTTCCCTACGGGAGGGGGAAATCATCACCATCGTCATCAGCAATGCTCCTCTCATCGGGAGAGGGAAATCTCCATCAACATCTTCACCAGCACCATCTCATCTCCAAACCCTAGTTCATCTCTTGTATCCAATTCTTGTCTCAAAGTCCGGGATTGGTGCTAGTAGGTTGCTAGTAGTGTTGATTACTCCTTGTAGTAGATGCTAGTTGGTTTATTTGGTGGAAGATCATATGTTCAGATCCTATATGCATATTATTACCCCTCTGATTATAAACATGAATATGCTTTGTGAGTAATTACATTTGTTCCTGAGGACAAGGGAGAAGTCTTGCTATGAGTAGTCATGTGAATTTGGTATTCGTTTGATATTTTGATAAGATGTATGTTGTCTAGCCTCTAGTGGTGTTATGTGAACGTCGACTACATAACACTTCACCATTATTTGGGCCTAGAGGAAGGCATTGGGAAGTAATAAGTAGATGATGGGTTGCTAGAGTGACAGAAGCTTAAACCCTAGTTTATGCGTTTCTTCGTAAGGGGCTGATTTGGATCCATATGTTTCATGCCATGGTTAGGTTTACCTTAATACTTTTGTTGTAGTTGCGGATGCTTGCAATAGAGGTTAATCATAAGTGGGATGTTTGTTCAAGTAAGAACAGCACCCAAGCACCGGTCCACCAACATATCAAATTATCAAAGTATCGAACGCGAATCATATGAACGTGATGAAAACTAGCTTGACGATATTCCCATGTGTCCTCGGGAGCGCTTTTCCTATTATAAGAGTTTGTTCCGGCTTGTCCTTTGCTACAGAAGGATTGGGCCACCTTGCTGCACTTTATTTACTTTTGTTACTTGTTGCTCGTTACAATTATCCTATCACAAATCTATCTGTTACCACTTATTTTAGTACTTGCAAAGAATACCTTGCTGAAAACCACTTATCATTTCCTTCTGCTCCTCATTGGGTTCGACACTCTTAATTATCGAAAGGACTATGATAGATCCCCTATACTTGTGGGTCATCAGTAGCTCGGTGAAAATCGCTTTGGTTAAATGGGAATTTACCTCTGAAGTTTACTGCAGTAAACTTGAACATGCACTGGTGATCAGCAGTAACTTGGTTGGGTCCAAAAAGTTTGTGTGGGTGATTAGATTAGGAAGGACTATAATCCTGGAGATTTTGAGGATAATTGGATCAATATTTAATGTAGTTGCTTTGCAACTGCCAAATCTGGTCAGAATACTAAATTAGAATGATTCACTCACATGAAGCATGAACTTGAGCTGAAATTTGTCAAGGCTTAGTGATTTGGCCATACTAAGATGCTGTAAAAATTTCATACCAATTGGACAAGCCAAAGTGGTACTTGCTTCACAAACATCTCCTTTGGACAGAAACTTGCAAAATTTCTAGAGGAGTATTGGCTTGATGAATTGGTCCCAAACTTGATTGAGAGAGGTTATTGAGGTAGGAGCATGATCTGGTACTTTATCAGGATTTTTGAAGCAATATAAATTATACTTGCTTCATAACCTGAAAATATTAACGAAAGCAAAGATTTGATCCTGTGCTCACATAGATGATTGGATGGGGCCGAAATTTGTAGGAGTGTCATAATATGAGCACATTAAAGAGTGTACAAAATTTCAACTCATTTGGATAACCCTAGCTACACTTCCTTAACAAAGGCTTCCCTCAGACAGGAACTTTGAAAAATCACTGAGGAACTTTGGCTAGGCAAATAAAGATGAATTTTAGCACAGGTCAATTATTTGAATAGGAAAAGATATCCAAAAAGTTTGGGGTCAAATGGGCAAAGATAAATAGCAGTTGCATCACAATGTGCCATTTAGGACGGAATAGAAAATGAATGTATTGAGCACGATGAGAAACATGACCAATGAAATATTTTACTATATTTGAGGAATATATGGCCCAAAAAATTTATAAGAACTAGTCGTGAACCCGTGCGCTTGCACGGGCTAGTAATTTGAAAACCACGTAGTGAGTCATGTGTTGTTTTATGCATGATTTTTTAAATTCCATGATTTTTTATATTTGTACTGAAGCATGTTTTACTTTACCAAATATTTGGCTCTAGCTGTTAGAGCCATATTGACACTGACATGTGTATTGTTAATAACAATTAATATGTTGTAACTCGACATATTCATCATCAACACATATACATATGTATATTTCTTTTTTGCGAGCATGTTTGCGCGGTAGCTAACTTTGATATAGCTAAGTTTAGCCCATGTGTTTGTTTTCAAAAATTGTGGCTTACGCGAACAAAAGCGAGGGCATAACTGTGGTAAAATTTTGCAAAAGGATTATTTTAAGATATGTCAATTACAATAGGAACTTTCAAGTGTACAAAATGACAACTGTATATGGTGAAAATAAAACACATATCTCACAGTTGGTACCCATTACTAATTTGAATATTGGCATACTATTTACATCCAACGTTAATGTGCATATGAAATCTAGGACGTGTGCTTCAACCATTACATAATATAGATAAGTGGCTTGTATATTCTGTCTAATGGGATAGTGTCTTTGTGAAACTGGGATTTCATGCTAGCTATTTTTAAAAAGAGTGATGAGACCTTCAGAAAAGGCCCTTTAATTAGTACGTAATATATCATCCTAAGTACCCCATGAAGGACAAATATAGTGAAAAATGCTTTGGAGGACGGACCCCATGAAGACAATTAATGTTTTCATAAAATATGTGTTTTTTTGATTTTCTTGTATTTTTAGTGCATTATATTTATATGTATCTTTTTTTGCATGGTAGTATATGTATTTGTGAAATATCATCAACACATATTTTCGTATGTACCATACACAAAAAACACAAATACTTAAATGAAAATGGACTTCTTTTTGTTCTGCATTTTGGCTAGAATTCTGTAATTTTTTGATAGTCTATGTATGATCGTATTGTTTTAATATATATATATATATATATATATATATATATATATATAATATTTGTCTATAAAACATTTATATGTATTTTTGAAGAAATTAAAAGTTTACATCTTTTATATTGTATTTCTGTTTTTTTATTCTGGATCTGCCTGTCCTCCAAAACGCTGCTTTGACAATCATAGACCATATATAATAATAGCATTGTTACATGCATAAATATGACGAATATATAAGTATATGCAGGGATATAATTCACGCAGTTACATGATTAAGAAGAGACTACATATTGATGACGACGTCACTGCACAAACTTACCATGTACATGATGATGAGTCCATCACCATCTTGCTTTTCTGTCTCTTGCTGCTTCTGATCATCTTCGAGCAGAAGAAAGTGTACTGCTGAAATTGGTGTCATACAACTCCACGCCGAAGCCAACAACAACAACTACAACAACAATTTATGTATTTCGATCGGAGGCATCGGATAGCACGTAGCATCCATATTATTTGTACTCATCATGAAAAGTGAATAAATTGTTTCAAAACTTCCTGCATCACCCAGACTTCTACCATCGAGAGTCATCGTTGGACGGCCGCCGTTTCAATAAATATAAGAATGATCTGATAAGCCTCAAGAAGATATCTTAGTTATTGAGTATTTTTATTAGAACATATCCTTCATGTTAGGTGATTCTTGGGCCAAAGCCAATAATGCTAAATCCTAGACATCTACAACAGAATGCCTAGTCGTTGCTTGGACTCTAGTCTAAATAGACACAAACATAACTCTAAGGTGCTTTATTTAATCCTAACATTGAATTTAGATATTATGGTTATTTTTATGTGTTTCCACAGAATTGACATGGGCTTTGTATGGAGCTTCCTGGTTCCAGTTACGAAATATAAGATATGTGCAACTGAAAAATGCTATCAATTGCTTAAATGAACATATTTGATGACCTACATAATATTGCAATAGAATTCAATGTCACAAATTCCTATGATTAAAAATATCTGAATCGCATCAAAAATGAGGAAGGAACAATTGTGTTTGCATCTTCTGTATCAAGTGAAGAACCTAAAACTACCATAATGTAACACCCCGGATGTAACTTTCCCAATTTGTACTCCAACTCTTGCCGTTTCTGGCGTTAAGCTATTTTATTTTCTTGGGTTCGGGTCTTTGTCTCTGTGTGTTGTTGTCGTTGTCATGCATCTCATATCATGTCATCATGTGCATTGCATTAGCATACGTGTTCATCTCATGCATTCGAGCACTTTCCCCGTTGTCCGTTTTGCATTCCGGCGCTTCGTTCTCCTCCAGTGGTCATTTCTACCTTTCTTTCGTGTGTGAGGATTAAACATTTCCGGATTGGACCGAGACTTGCCAAGCAGCCTTGGTTTACTACCGGTAGACCGCCTATCAAGTTTCGTATCATTTGGACTTTGTTTGATACTCCAACGGTTAACCGAGAGACTGAAAAGGCCTCGTGTGTGTTGCAGCCCAACACCCCTCCAATTTGGCCCAAAACCCACCTAAGCCTTCTCAATCATCTAGATCGTTCGATCACGATCGCGTGGCCGAAAACCGCACCTCATTTGGACTCTCCTAGCTCCCTCTACCTATAAAACTAGCCCCTCCTCCAAAATCCCGGGTCTCTTCTCCCCCTAGAGCTAAAAATCCGCTCGCACCACGCCGGACATGTTCGATCCTGCCGGACAAGCCGTCGCCGCCGCCCGCGGCCACAGAGGCGCCGCCACCTGTCGCCACCACGTCGCCCACCACCGCTGGCCCGCGGGAGCACGCAGCCCCCCCAGGCCCGCGTGCGCCGCCCGCCTCGTCCGGGTGCCCCGCCGCCGAACCGCCGCCACCTCGCCGCCTCTGCGCCCGCTCGCCGTCTTCGCCGCCGCCGGCAACCGCGCCACCAGCCGCCGCCGCGGGTCGCCGTCCCCGCCCGGCGTCTCCTCCGTGAACCCCCTCGTCGCCCCGCCGCGCCCGGCGACAGATCCGGCCACCCCGCCGCTGGATCTCGCCGCCCCGACCCGGATCCGGCCTCCTCCTCGCCAGCCCCAGTCACCACCTACTTGCCGGAGTGCGTGCGCCGCCGCCTCGGTTTGCGTGCCACCGAAACCCTATATCTGGTGGTTTTTTTCTAAGTCCCCGGAATTTCCTAGTCCATATGCTCCTGTTCATAGCCTCGTAATTTTGCATCCGTAGCTCCGTTTTTGGCTTATAGCATATCAAAATGTTCATCTCAGAGAGTACATCATTTCATTCCATTGCATCATTTTGATTTGAGTTCATCTTGATGCCCGAAATGCTGTTAGAAGAGGGCTACATGAGATAATTGGCAGATCTGCTACTCCGTTTAGCTTTTTGTCATTTTTACCATGATTATTGTGTGCATGATATGCCCATGAGTTCTACATATGTTTTGTTAAGGGTTTTGTCATCTTTCTAGAGGTGCAACCCATGTATTTTTGTGATGTGTGTGGTGACTAGTACAAGCTTGCAAAGTGGTGCACTTGGTATTTCTGATTTCAGGGACTTAGCATTTCCACTAAGTCCTTGAGCTGTTTATCTCATGTCGTCATATCTTCGTGTTGTTTCCTAGTGATCCGTGCCTCTTTTGAGGATGATCAGTAAGGATGTTTTGTTAATATTGTAGTGCTCTATCCATCCATGTCTTTGTTTGCAATTATGGAGCGCCCTAGCTTGAGTCAATCGAGCTCTACTTTTCTACTTTGTGAATCTGGGCAGATTGTCAACTTGTTTGCAATTTTGCCGATGATGTTGTAGTTGATCCGTGCATGCCATGCTATTGTTCTTGCCATGTCTAGCTTGCATTTTGTGTGTTCTTAATAGATGTATGCTTAGCTTATCTTGACTTGCTCCGTAGTGAGTGCATCGAGCTCGTAAACATGCCTACTTGAGGTCTGTTTTCAGCATGCTCCAGTTTTCACTAAGTCTGAAAACTGATTATGTTTTTGCCATGTTCACATGCTTGCAATTGTATTTTCTGATCCCTTTTGGCTCAAGGTCACTAAGGGACTTTTGTTAAGCTCTTTGAGTAGCTCCATGCCATGCTTTACTTTTCCACATTCAGGTCCTGTAGCATATAGTTTTGTTGCTCTGAAGACTGCTACCTGATCTGAAATTCCAGACAAGTGTTAATTTCACAAAGTCTGAAATCTGTTTACCATATGCATTTTTGCCATGCTTGTTTGAACCTGTTAATGGATGAATTGGCCGTAGCTTAGTGCTAGACTTTTGCTAAGCATCTTGTATGCATCCCTGCAATGTATTTTGTTGTCATGTTTGGGTGCTGTAGCATGTTCATCTCATTGCATTTAGATGGCTACTTGCTGTAAATCGCAGACCGGTGCCATATTTGAATCGCTTGCCATTTCCAAACCGTAACTCCGATTCCGGCGTTCTTTATATCGTTTTCAAGAGATTTCATCTCATCTTTCCAGTGGCACACTTGGATTTCCAAGTTGAGGCCAGGTTCATGCATCCCTTGCCAAATCTTGCATATGCATCCCGCATCGCATCCCGCATAGCATATCATCATTGTATCATATTGTTTGATGCTTGCACGTGGTTGATTGTGTCCTTATTGCTTGTTTGTCTTGTTTGGGTAGAGATGGGAGACGAGTTCGCTAACGAGGAGCCCATTGAGTTTGCTTTCGAGGATCCAGTCAACTCTGACAACTGTGCAGGCAAGATGATCATACCCTCGAAATCGCTACTATCTTTGCTATGCTAGATTGCTCGATCTTTTGCTATGCCAATGCTACGATGCCTACCACTTGCTTTCAAGCCTCCCAAATTGCCATGTCAAACCTCTAACCCACCATGTCCTAGCAAACCGTTGATTGGCTATGTTACCGCTTTGCTTAGCCCCTCTTATAGCGTTGCTAGTTGCAGGTGAAGATTGGAGGTCGTTCCTTGTTGGAACATTTATTTACTTGTTGGGATATCATTATATTATCTAGTTATCTTAATGCATCTATATACTTGGTAAAGGGTGGAAGGCTCGGCCTCTCGCCTAGTGTTTTGTTCCACTCTTGCCGCACTAGTTTCCGTCATATCGGTGTTATGTTCCCGGATTTTGCGTTCCTTACACGGTTGGGTTATAATGGGAACCCCTTGATAGTTCGCCTTGATTAAAGCTTTTCCAACAATGCCCAACCTTGGTTTTACCATTTGCCACCTAGCCTCTTTTCCCTTGGGTTTTCGGAGCCCGAGGGTCATCTTATTTACCCCCCCCCGGGCCAGTGCTCCTCTAAGTGTTGGCCCAAACTGTCAGCCGCCGGTGGCTACCAGGGGCAACTCTGGGCTGGCCTACCGGAAGTTTAGACAATCTGAGTGTGCCCTGAGAAAGAGATATGTGCAGCTCCTATCGGGATTTGTCGGCACGTTCGGGCGGTGTTGCTGGTCTTGTTTTAACCTGTCGAAGTGTCTTGAAGATCCGAGATACCGAGTCTGATCGGAACGTCTTGGGAGGAGGTCTATTCCTTCGTTGACCGTGAGAGCTTGTCATGGGCTAAGTTGGCACTCCCCTGCAGGGATTTGAACTTTCGAAAGCCGTGCCCGCGGTTATGGGCAGATGGGATTTGTTAAAGTCCGGTTGTAGATAACTTTAACCTTAACTAATTAAAGTGAATCAACTGAGTGTGTTACCGTGATGGCCTCTTCTCGGCGGAGTCCAGGAAGTTGACACGGTGTTGGAGTAATGTTTGCGCAGGTTGCTCTCTAGTTTCTCGCTCGCGCTTTGCCTCCTCTTACCGCTCTCTTTGCGAATAAGTTTAGCCACCATATTCTCTAGTCACTTGCTGCAGCTCCATATATTTAAATTGCCATACCTATAAGCTTAAATAGTCTTGATCGCGAGGGCGCGAGATTGCTGAGTCCCTGTGGCTCACAGATTACTATTAAACCAGATGTAGGGCCTGATGATTCCGCTCCAGGAGACGCGCTTGAGCTCAAGTGGGAGTTCGACGAGGACTCTTAATGTTACTATGTTTCCTTTCCTGATGATCAGTAGTGGTGCCCAGTTGGGGGTGATCGGGACCGTGTCACTTGTTGGGTTCTCTTTTATTTTGGCGCCGTAGTCGGGCCATGAGTGTTTGGATGATGTAATGTTATTTATGTACTTGATTGACATGGCGAGTGTAAGCCAACTATGTTATCTCCCCTTTTATTATCATATTACATGGGATGTTGTGAAGATTTCCTAACTTGCGACATATGCCTTCAATGTGATTATGCCTCTAAGTCGTGCCTCGACACGTGGGAGATATAGTCGCATCGAGGGTGTTACAAGTTGGTAATCAGAGCCTTCCCCTACCTTAGGAGCCCCATTGCTTGATCGCTTTAGCAGCCGAGTTGTGTCTAGAAAAATGTTTTGAGTCATTTAGGAATTATATATCGGAGAGTTTAGGAATTCTTTTTGACTTCCCAGTCTCCTCATCGCTCTGGTAAGGCATCCTGATGTAGAGTTTTGACTCTTCTCTTCTCAAATTTCACTAAAAAATTTTTAGGATCACGCGGGTATCTTGGAATCGTTCCGATGGTTTTATGATGAGAACATTGTCTTGGTGCCTCCTGTCAGGGGTTTTGTGGAAGTGTCCCGGGGAGTTAAGCTCTGAGGTGTTGTCTTCATAATTTTATCGTTGCAGTTCTGGAATACCTGAGTTTAGTACGCCGACATCGAAAATCTCTTTTATGCAGTTCGTTGGTGAGATAACCTCGACGCCACCCAGTACTGGGGCGGGAGTTCGGGAGTATCGCCATAACTTGTATAACGGATGCTTTTCGAAGGTTGAGGTAGATGGTTTCCGAAGTTTTTCTCGGTTATGTGTTGAAGGATGGATACAGCTGGATGTAGGATTTGCTAGTTTGGGTGAGATATTATGCTTCCCCTGTATCCCCAACACCTGATTGCATAACCGAAAAGGTTCGGGAGTTTCATAGATGGGAATTCTTGTAGCTCTAGTTCTTCTTCCACGGATATTGGTTTGAGATTGGGATTTCTACCGATTATTCATTCTTGATCCGTACCTTGTTGATTTATTTCTCTACCTTAATTCTAAGTGGCTTCTCAATTTATGGATATGTGACCATTTCAAGAGGAATGCATTCGTTCATTTTGTTCGGATGTGAAGACTATATGTTGCAATTGTCATTCCGTTGGATTCAGCTTCAATATTTGTCTATCAAAGTGCTAATGGATGTCAACCTCTTCACGATGGCTCCTCTTCAGGATGTCAACCTCTTCAGGATGTCAACCTCTTCAGGATGGCTCCAACGCGCACGACTCCGAATCCTGATCCGCCAGCACCTCCACCTCCTCCGGAGGCATGGCAAGCTGTGATGGCCGCAACCAATGCAAGCACACAGTTGATCATGCAAATTCTCCAAGAGCGCAATCAAGGCAACCAAGGAAACAATCGGAGTCACTTTGCTACACTCAACCAGTTCCTTGCTAATGGGTCAAAGACTTTCAGTAATTGTGTTGAGGCAACCGATGCTGACGATTGGCTAGTGGATCTGTGCAAGCATTTCGAGTGCAGTAACGTCAGGCCTGAGGACTTTGTTAAGTTCGCTTCCTTCCAACTCAAAGATCAAGCTGCAGAATGGTTCCAGCAATATAAGGATTCTAGAGGTGGACGTGTTATCACTTGGGATGAATTCTGTCGAGATTTCCGAGCTCATCATATTCCTCAGAGCGTGGTTGAAAGCAAGCGTGAGGAATTCCGCAACCTGAAGCAAGGCTCTTTTTCTATCTATGACTATAACAAGTTGTTTCAGAAGCTCGCCCGCTTTGCCAAGCAGGATGTACCTGATGAGAAGAGCATGATATACCAGTTCAGGGGTGGTCCCAGAGAAGAAATTCAGCTAGCTCTTGTTCTTTTTGAGCCCTTGTGATACGATGAGTTCTACAACATGGCATTGAAGCAAGAGGCTGCTCAGCTGAGGTGTGATGCTTCCAAGAAGCGAGTCAGAGATGTTACTCCTTCTTCCTCTACTCAAGTGGCCAAGCAGCAGAAGTATTGGCTTCCTCCTCCTCTGTTCCGTCAGCCGTATTAGCAGAAGAGCAAAGGTGGCAGTGGATCTTCCCACCCACCCAACCCTGGCTTTCAAAACAAGACTTCGTCTCAAGCTCCAAGATCGAGTGCTCCGTATCACCGTCCGCTTTTAGAGGTCACGTGCAACAAGTGCCAACAGAAGGGTCACTATGCCAACAAGTGTTTCAACCAGAGGCGTCTTCCTCCTCCTCCTCCTGTGAGATCGGCAAGTACAGGTGTGGTCAAGCATAACCCCAAGTATGCCGAGGTCAATATGGTGAATGCAGCTTAGGCAGAGGATTCATCAGATGTCATCATGGGTAACCTTCCTGTTAACGATGTTCCTGCAAAAGTTCTTTTTTACACTGGTGCATCGCATTGTTTTATCTCGAGACCTTTTGCATCTAAGCATGGGTGGTTTTCTCAAGTTATGCATAAGCCATTAGCAGTTGTCTCTCCGGGTAGATGCTTGCTTGCTAACTACGAAGTTCCGGATATTTCTATCTCGATGGGTGATTTCAAGTCTCTGGCTTCTCCAATGATCCTTGGTAACTCAGATATTGATCTTATTCTCGGAATGGATTGGCTTTCTAAGCACAAGGCTCAGCTTGATTGTGCAGCCAGGCAGATTCAATTGACTCATTCATCTGAGGATGTAATTGTCTTTGCCGCTCGGGATAATACTATCCGTCTGTTTTCTCATAATGAGAAGGGTGAATTGGATGCCATCTCTCAAATTCCGGTTGTTTGCGAATATCAAGACGTCTTTCCAGAAGAGCTTCCAGGAATGCCTCCACACCGGCCAGTTGAATTCATTATTGATCTTGAGCCTCGCACGGAACCTGTGTGCAAGCATCCTTACAAGCTCGAACCTGAAGAGTTGAAGGAGCTGAAGAAGCAACTCGATATTCAAGAGAAAATGGGTCTCATCCGGCCTAGTTCTTCTCCGTGGGGTTGTGGTGTTCTTTTTGTGAAGAAGAAGGATGGAACGGACCGACTTTGTGTTGGTTACCGTCCATTGAACAAGAAGACCATCAAGAACAAATACCCACTTCCTAACATCAACGAGCTGTTCGAACAACTCAAAGGTGCCCAAGTATTCTCCAAGCTTGATCTCCATATGGGTTATCATCAGATTTATATCCGTGAGCAAGATATTCCCAAGCCGGCTTTCAGAACAAGCTATGGTTCATATGAATACACTGTCATGTCTTTTGGCCTCGTCAACGCTCCTCCGACGTTCTCTCGTATGATGAACTTCATCTTCAACGCCTACACCAATAACTTCGTTTTGGTCTATCTTGACGACATTCTGGTTTTCTCCAAGAACAAGGAAGATCATGCCAAGCACTTGCGTTTGGTTCTTGATAAGCTCACGAAACATCAGTTCTACGCCAAGTTCTCCAAGTGCGAATTTTGGCTCGATGAGGTTCTTTATCTTGGTCATATCATCTCTGCCAAGGGCATTGCAGTGAATCCTGAGAAGGTGTCTGCAATTGTGAATTGGGAACCTCCTCAGAACGTGAAGCAACTCCGTAGCTTCCTCGGTCTCGCAAGCTATTATCAAAGATTCCTTGAAAACTTTTCTAAGATTGCGAAGCCTCTCTCAAATCTTCTCCAGAAGCACGTCAAGTACGTTTGGTCTCCGGAGTGTGACATTGCTTTCAACATTTTGAAAGAGAAATTGATCACTGCTCCAGTTCTGACTTCGCCTGATGAATCCAAGCCGTACGAGGTCTTTTGTGATGCCTCTCTCCAAGGTCTTGGTGCAGTATTGATGCAAGAGAAGAAAGTTGTTGCTTATACCTCTCGCCTGTTAAAGCCCAATGAGAAGAACTACCCCACTCATGATCTCGAGTTGGCGGCAGTTGTGCATGCTCTTTTGACTTGGAGACATATTCTATTGGGAAGAAAAGTGGACATTTTCACTGACCACAAGAGTCTCAAGTACATCTTCACTCAGCCTAATCTCAACCTCAGGCAAACTCGATGGGTCGAAATGATTCAAGAGTATAATCCGAGTATTGAGTATACTCCAGGCAAGGCCAATGTGATTGCTGACGCATTGAGCAGAAAGGCTTATTGTAACAGTCTAATTCTCAAGCCTTATCAACCCGAGCTTTGTGAAGCTTTCCGCAAACTTAATCTGCAAGTTGTTCCTCAAGGTTTCCTCGCCAACCTTCAAGTCTCTCCTACCTTGGAAGACCAGATTCGCCAAGCCTAGCTTCTTGATGCTATGGTGAAAAAGGTGAAGATTGGGATTGCCAAGAGTCAACCCAAGTACAAGTGCTACCGCCTTGATGACAAAGATACTCTCTTCTTCGAGGATCGTATTGTTGTACCCAAAGGTGACCTCCGTAAAGTGATCATGAACGAGGCTCACAATTATCTCCTCTCCATCCACCTTGGGAGCACGAAGATGTATCAGGACCTTAAGCAGGCTTATTGGTGGACTCGAATGAAGCGCGAGATTGCTCAATTCGTGAATGAGTGTGATGTCTGCAGAAGAGTGAAGGCAAAATACCAAAGGCCAGCTGGTCTCCTCCAACCTCTTGCCATTCCAGAATGGAAGTTTGACCACATTGAAATGGACTTCGTGACTGGGTTTCCTAAGTCCAAGCGTGGCAATGATGCTATATTCGTTGTCATCGACAAACTCACCAAAGTGGCTCACTTTCTGCCTATCAAAGAGTCAATCACTGCAGCTCAATTGGCGGAACTCTATACCTCTCGTATTGTCTCTCTGCACGGTATTCCACAAGTGATCTCTTCAGACCGTGGCAGCATTTTTACCTCCAAGTTTTGGGATTCTTTTCAGAAGGCCATGGGCATGAACATCCGCTTTAGCACAGCTTTCCATCCTCAAACTAGCGGTCAAGTTGAGCGTGTCAACTAGATTCTTGAAGATATGCTCAGGGCTTGTGTGATCTCCTTCGGCATGAAGTGGGAGGATTGTCTTCCATATGCTGAATTCTCCAACAACAACAGTTTTCAAGCAAGTTCGGGCAAGGCCCCATTTGAAATTCTGTATGGCAGGAAGTGCCGTACCCCTCTCAACTGGTCTGAAACCGGTGAACGTCAGCTTTTGGGTAATGACTTAATCACAGAGGAAGAGGAAATGTGCATCATTTGTGATAACCTCAAAGCAGCCCAATCCCGCCAGAAGAGCTACTATGATAGTAAGAACCATGATTTGGCTTTCGAGATCGGAGATCATGTGTACCTCCGCGTCACTCCTATGAAAGGTACTCGTTGCTTCGGTATCAAAGGGAAGCTTGCCCCTAGATACGTGGGACCTTTCAAGATTGTCAGCAAGAGAGGCGACCTCGCCTATCAACTCAAGCTTCCTTCAAACTTTGCAAATGTTCATGACGTGTTCCATGTCTCTCAGCTTCGGAAGTGCTTCAAGACTCCTGACCGCACCGTCAACTTCGAGGACATTGAGCTCCAAGAAGATCTCTCCTATCGTGAGCACCCAGTTGCTATTCTTGAAGAGACTGAACGCAAGACTTGCAATAAGTCAATCAAATTTCTCAAAGTCAAGTGGTCACACCATTTCGACCGTGAAGCTACCTGGGAACGAGGGGATCACCTCCGTTCTGAGTACCTGACGTTCTTTCAGTCCTAGATCTCAGGACAAGATCCTTTTGTAGTGGTGGAGTGTTGTAACACCCCGGATGTAACTTTCCCAATTTGTACTACAACTCTTGCCGTTTCCGGTGTTAAGTTATTTTATTTTCTCGGGTTCGGGTCTTTGTCTCCGTGTGTTGTTGTCGTTGTCATGCATCTCATATCATGTCATCATGTGCATTGCATTTGCATACGTGTTCATCTCATGCATTCGAGCATTTTCCCCGTTGTCCGTTCTGCATTCCGGCGCTTCGTTCTCCTCCGGTGGTCATTTCTACCTTTCTTTCATGTGTGAGGATTAAACATTTCTGGATTGGACCGAGACTTGCCAAGCAGCCTTGGTTTACTACCGGTAGACCGCCTGTCAAGTTTCGTATCATTTGGACTTCGTTTGATACTCCAACGGTTAACCGAGGGACCGAAAAGGCCTCGTGAGTGTTGCAACCCAACAACCCTCCAATTTGGCCCAAAACCCACCTAAGCCTTCTCCATCATCTAGATCGTTCAATCACGATCGCGTGGCCGAAAACCGCACCTCATTTGGACTCTCCTAGCTCCCTCTACCTATAAAACTAGCCCCTCCTCAAAAATCTCGGGTCTCTTCTCCCCCTAACCCTAAAAATCCGCTCGCACCACGCCGGACATGTCCGATCTGGCCGGACAAGCCGCCGCCGCCGCCCGCGGCCACTAAGGCGCCGCCACCTGTCGCCACCACGTCGCTAACCACCGCGGGCTCGCGGGAGCCCGGAGCCGGCCCCCCCAGGTCCGCGCGCGCCGCCCGCCTCGTCCGGGTGCCCCGCCGCCGAATCGCCGCCACCTCGCCGCCTCCGCGCCCGCTCACCGTCTTCGCCGCCGCCGGCAACCGCTCTACCAGCCGCCACCGCGGGGCGCCGTCCCCGCCCGGCGTCTCCTCCGTGAACCCCCTCGTCGCCCCGCCGCGCCCGGCGACGGATCCGGCCACCCCGCCGCCGGATCTCGCCACCTCGACCCGGATCCGGCCTCCTCCTCGTCGGCCCCGGCCACCACCTACTCGCCGGAGTGCATGCGCCGCTGCCTCGGTTCGCGTGCCACCGAAACCCTAGATCTGGTGGGTTTTTTTTCTAAGTCTCCGGAATTTCCTAGTCCATATGCTCCTGTTCATAGCCTCGTAACTTTGCATCCGTAGCTCCGTTTTTGGCTTATAGCATATCAAAATGTTCATCTCAGAGAGTACATCATTTCATTCCATTGCATCATTTTCATTTGAGTTCATCTTGGTGCCCGAAATGCTGTTAGAAGAGGGCTACTTGAGATAATTGGCAGATCTGCTACTCCCTTTAGCTTTTTGTCATTTTTGCCATGATTATTGTGTGCATGATATGCCCATGAGTTCTACATATGTTTTGTTAAGGGTTTTGTCATCTTTCCATAGGTGCAACCCATGTATTTTTGTGATGTGTGTGGTGACTAGTACAAGCTTGCAAAGTGGTGCACTTGGTATTTCTGATTTCAGGGACTTAGCATTTCCACTTAGTCCTTGAGCTGTTTATCTCATGTCGTCATATGTTCATGTTGTTTCCTAGTGATCCATGCCTCTTTTGAGGATGATCAGTAAGGATGTTTTGTTAATCTTGTAGTGCTCTATCCATCCATGTCTTTGTTTGCAATTATGGAGCACCCTAGCTTGAGTCAATCGAGCTCTACTTTTGCTACTTTGTGAATCTGGGCAGATTGTCAACTTGTTTGCAATTTTGCCGATGATGTTGTAGTTGATCCGTGCATGCCATGCTATTGTTCTTGCCATATCTAGCTTGCATTGTGTGTGTTCTTGATAGATGTATGCTTAGCTTATCTTGAATTGCTCTGTAGTGAGTACATCGAGCTCGTAAACATGCCTACTTGAGGTCTGTTTTCAGCATGCTCCAGTTTTCACTAAGTCTGAAAACTGATTATGTTTTTGCCATGTTCACATGCTTGCAATTGTATTTTCTGATCCCTTTTGGCTCAAGGTCACTAAGGGACTTTTGTTAAGCTCTTTGAGTAGCTCCATGCCATGCTTTACGTTGCCACATTCAGGTATTGTAGCATATAGTTTTGTTGCTCCGAAGACTGCTACCTGATCTGAAATTCCAGACAGGTGTTAATTTCACAAAGTCTGAAATCTGTTTACCATATGCATTTTTGCCATGCTTGTTTGAACCTGTTAATGGATGAATTGGCCGTAGCTCAGTGCTAGACTTTTGTTAAGCATCTTGTATGCATCCCTGCCATGTATTTTGTTGTCATGTTTGGGTGCTGTAGCATGTTCATCTCGTTGCATTTAGATGGCTACTTGCTGTAAATTGCAGACCAGTGCCATATTTGAATTGCTTGCCATTTCCAAACCGTAACTCCAATTCCGGCATTCTTTATATCGTTTTCAAGCGATTTCATCTCATCTTTCCAGTGGCACACTTGGATTTCCAAGTTGATGCCAGGTTCATGCATCCCTTGCCAAATCTTGCATATGCATCCCGCATCGCATCCCGCATAGCATATCATCATTGCATCATATTGTTTGATCCTTTCATGTGGTTGATTGTGTCCTTGTTGCTTGTTTGTCTTGTTTGGGTACAGCCGGGAGACGAGTTCACTAACGAGGAGCCCGTTGAGTTTGCTTTTGAGGATCCAGTCAACTCTGACAACTGTGCAGGCAAGATGATCATACCCTCGAAATCACTACTATCTTTGCTATGCTAGATTGCTTGCTCTTTTGCTATGCCAATGCTACGATGCCTACCACTTGCTTTCAAGCCTCCCAAATTGCCATGTCAAACCTCTAACCCACCACGTCCTGGCAAACCGTTGATTGGCTATATTACCGCTTTGCTTAGCCCCTCTTATAGCGTTGCTAGTTTCAGGTGAAGATTGGAGGCCGTTCCTTGTTGGAACATTTATTTACTTGTTGGGATATCATTATATTATCTTGTTATCTTAATGCATCTATATACTTGCTATAGGGTGGAAGGCTCGGCCTCTCTCCTAGTGTTTTGTTCCACTCTTGCCGCCCTAGTTTCCGTCATATCAGTGTTATGTTCCCGGATTTTGCGTTTCTTACGCGGTTGGGTTATAATGGGAACCCCTTGATAGTTCACCTTGATTAAAGCTTTTCCAGCAATGCCCAACCTTGGTTTTACCATTTTCCACCTAGCCTCTTTTCCCTTGGGTTTCTGGAGCCCGAGGGTTATCTTATTTAACCCCCCCCCCCCGGGCCAGTGCTCCTCTGAGTGTTGGTCCAAACTGTCAGCCGCCGGTGGCTACCAGGGGCAACTCTGGGCTGGCCTACTGGAATTTTAGACAATCTGAGTGTGCCCTAAGAAAGAGATATGTGCAGCTCCTATCGGGATTTGTCGGCACGTTCGGGCAGTGTTGCTGGTCTTGTTTTAACCTGTCGAAGTGTCTTGAAGATCCGAGATACCGAGTCTGATCGAAACATCTTGGGAGGAGGTCTATTCCTTCGTTGACCGTGAGAGCTTGTCATGTGCTAAGTTGGGACTCCCCTGCAGGGATTTGAACTTTCGAAAGCCGTGCCTGCGGTTATGGGCAGATGGGAATTTGTTAATGTCCGGTTGTAGATAACTTTAACCTTAACTAATTAAAGTGAATCAATTGAGTGTGTTACCGTGATGACCTCTTCTCGGCGGAGTCCAGGAAGTGGACACAGTGTTGGAGTAATGTTTGCGCAGGTTGCTCTCTAGTTTCTCGCTCGCGCTTTGCCTCCTCTTCCCACTCTCTTTGCGAATAAGTTTAGCCACCATATTCGCTAGTCGCTTGCTGCAGCTCCATATATTTTCCTTGCCATACCTATAAGCTTAAATAGTCTTGATCGCGGGGGCGCGAGATTGCTGAGTCCCTGTGGCTCACAGATTACTATTACACCAGATGCAGGGCCTGATGATTCCGCTCCAGGAGACACGCTTGAGCTCAAGTAGGAGTTCGACGAGGACTCTCAACATTACTATGTTTCCTTTCCTGATGATCAGTAGTGGTGCCCAGTTGGGGGTGATCGGGACCGTGTCGCTTGTTGGGTTCTCTTTTATTTTGGCGCCGTAGTCGGGCCATGAGTGTTTGGATGATGTAATGTTTTTTATGTACTTGATTGACGTGGCGAGTGTAAGCCAACTATGTTATCTCCCCTTTTATTATCATATTATATGGGACGTTGTGAAGATTTCCCAACTTGCGACATATGCCTTCAATGCGATTATGCCTCTAAGTCGTGCCTCGACACGTGGGAGATATAGTCGCATCGAGGGTGTTACACATAATCAGACATATCAAAACCTAGGTCCATAGGACTGAAAAAAATCACCATTTTGTCTTTGTAGGCCATTGTTAAATGAGTGCTCTTGTTAATTCAGGGGGAGAAAGAACTAACTGCAGATATACCTCGCAGCAAACACATATATGCTTGTTCTTACAGGAAGCATATCAGACCACGCAGCCATGCCAATTACAGGAATAACAAAGTAGTTAGAGGGAAGAAGAGTAGATCGGAGGACTTACAAAAGCTTTCCTCCCAAATTCATCTTGTATAGTATGATCCAGTTTCTTCCTTCCATTACATATGTGCATCTCAAGAAGACTAATTCTTTTATCATCTACATGGAGGATGTAGCCAGTCAGCGGCCGGAACATGGTGTGCGTGAAGCGATGTAGTGAATATGGCTGTGTGCATGAGTTCCCAAGAATACCTAGGTGGCTGCCAACGCCACTTTGGGGAGTTCATGGGGAGGAAAAGACATCGTTCCATAGCGGTTTAGAATTAAAATGGACGCTATTCCACAACTTCATTAGCTAGAATTTTTTTACATACCCATTGGTTAGCATCCAGACAATATTAGTGTCTGATCCCCAACAGTTCTCTTGGGAGGCAACCACTCACTCTCTCATGAAACACGTTGATAACAATTTGTAGCTTCCCTTGTTGTTAAATCACTATGAATCCCTATTTTTGGTGAGCAGGACATGTAAATCAAAAGCAGTAGCATCAATCTATGTGATAACCATCCACACATGATCTCTTGTTGGTACCGACAATGACCCTGAAAATAAAAACCAGCAACATCGACAAACAAATTAAAATCAGTGTTAATGCAATGGGAAAAATTTACATTGGACAACACATACGGATCATCTATAGATCGAATTGCACAAGATTAACCATGAGGAGGAGTTAATCAGAAGGGATGGAGGGATTGGGCCTTGCTGAAGGCGAATATCCTGAGAACGACTCTCTTCTCTTCCTTTCCCTCGTCTCAGCTCCCGCTATCCAGCACCGTCGGGGAGGAGAGAAGATGAGGTGTGGCTCACATAGGGGAGACGGTGGCCGCCGAGGAGGACTCGATGTGAGATCATCGTGGCGCCGGGTAGGGTTTGATCTGAGATATGGTCGCCGCCAGAAAAGGCTCGAGTTCTGAGATCAGAAGTTCCTTTCCTTTTGTTGACCTAGAGGATGGAGGGAGACGTGAGATTTGTTTTTATATAGATAGAGAGACGTGAGATATTGGGACACATAGCAAGGAAAGAGTCATGAGAGGAGAGAGACGTGAGTTTTTTTCTTTGAGATTGAGACACGTGAGAAATTGGGACATTGAGGAAGGAAGGAGTCGTGAGAGATTTTGGGGGAGAAGGAGAGCGCAAGGCACGATCTTCAGATCTCATGCGTCATCTGACGACTCTCATAATTTTTTGGAATTTTTAATTAATGTGGTAACTTGTAGAGAGTTAACGGAAGATCTACACCGTAATAATTCGGTCCCACCAGATTAACGACTCATAAATTCTAATTAACGTTGGAATTTCTTGAAAGTGACAAATTAGTATAGGTATAGATAGATAGATAGATAGATAGATAGATAGATAGAGATATAGATAGATAGATAGATTATTTGGGGATTTTTGGATGGGCAGAAATATAGGTTGCTTCACAACCTAGGGCAGATAGGGTTATTCCTTTAATAGAAAAAAGGAATATTTTCTAGAAAAAGATTTTAGGTTTGGTTAAGGAGTGAAGTGACATGATCCTGGCAAGGTTTTGAGGATCATGAGTCACTTGGGAGAGGAAAAGAAGGTGATTTCCCAGGTGGCAAGGCCATAGAACCAGTCCAAAAAGAAAAACAAAGCAAAAAAAAATTAAATTAAAAGAAAAAAGGGCCAAAAACCAGGCTGTTACAATACTTTCACTAGTGCAATCTCTCAATAGTGCTAACATAATTGAATCATATAACAGTCCCTCAACGTTCGACAAAGAGTCACTCCAAAGTTCTTATCTAGCGGAGAACATAAGACTAAATTTTTGTAGGGTATGAAGCCACCTTGAAAGCACAAGTGCTTTGTCGGTGTCAAAACCGGCGAATCTCGTGTAGGGGGTCCCGAATTGTGCGTCTAAGGCGGATGGTAATAGGAGGTAGGGAACACGATGTTTTACCCAGGTTCGGGCCCTCTTGATGGAGGTAAAACCCTACGTCCTGCTTGATTAATATTGATGATATGGGTAGTACAAGAGTAGATCTACCACGAGATTGGAGAGGCTAAACCCTCGAAGCTAGCCTATGGTATGATTGTATGTTTTCCTATGGACTAAAACCCTCCAGTTTATATAGACACCGGAGAGGTTAGGGTTACACAAGGTCGGTTACAAAGGGGGAGGTACACATATCCGTATTGCCTAGCTTGCCTTCCACGCCAAGTAGAGTCCCATCCGGACACGAGACGAAGTCTTCAATCTTGTATCTTCATAGTCTAACAGTCCAGCCCATGGAGATAGTCCGGCTGTCCGGAGACCCCCTAATCCAAGACTCCCACAGTAGCCCCTGAACCAGGCTTTCAATGACGATGAGTCCGGCATGCAGTATTGTCTTCAGCATTGCAAGGCGGGTTCCTCCTCCGAATATACCACAGAAGAATTTGAATATAAAGATAGTGTCCAACCCTGCAAAATAAATTCCACATACCACCGTAGAGAGAATAATATTTCCACAAATCCAATTTGATGACTTGTTTTGGCAACGACATTATGTCACGGCCCGGTGATTATTCGAACCGTTTCCTTTAACTAGCCCCACACATAACGCGAGGCAGTTTTTTTGACACATCTTGTCAAAGCAGAGATCGTGTCCTCTTATCATGGGATTCTCATCAATACGGGTGTGGGTAACCCAACCGTGCCATCGATTACGGCACTTGGGGGATAAGCGAGTTTTATCAGTCTAGTGGGGACGCTTAGTTTCGTCCGCCCATATAAAGGGATGAGGATTTACCTTTTCTTCCACGTCTTCTTCCTCCTTTGCTCATCCACCTTTGCACACTCGAGCTCCAGCGCCCAAGTTCGCATTTCACACCTTGACCTTCTCCAACCATGTCCGGAGCGGGAGGCAGGTGGATGGTCTCCTCCGTCATGGAGGGACACGTCAAGAAGCTGACGAGAGTCGGATACTTGCCCAACGACATCACGCACCGGCTCCCAGAGGAGGAGGAGCTCATCCCACTCCTAGGCCCCATGAGAGGGTAGTGTTCCTCACCCATTTCCTCCGCGGACTAGGATTTCCTCTTCACCCATTTGTCCGGGGGCTCATGTTCTACCACGGCCTGGATTTCCATGATCTGTCCCCGAACTTCATCCTCAACATCTTGGCGTTTATCGTCATGTGCGAGGCCTTCCTCCGCATCAAGCCCCACTTCGGCTTATGGCTAAAGACCTTCAATGTCAAGCCGAAGGTAGTGGGCGGCCACCAGCCGGAGTGTGGAGGTGCCATGGTGGGCAAGATGCCCAGTGTTACATGGCTCGAGGGCTCCTTCGTGGAGACCATAAAGGGGTGGCAATCGAGGTGGTTCTACATCACCGAGCCACGTGACCCTGCATGGGCAGCGGCCCCCGAGTTCCGATCTGCCATCCCCACACGGCTCACCTCCTGGAAAGAGAAGGGCCTGTCCTGGGGTAGTTCGGAAGAGCTGACCGGACTCCAAACATGTATTCAAAACATGGTGAACAAGAAGCTCAAACTCGTTAACATAGTCCAAGTCATGCTCGTCCGCCGGATCCTCACCCGGCCCAGCACCAAACTCTGAACAGGCTCTTCGATACAACACACGAGGATGCCTGGAAGGTGCTATTCAAGGGCGCCGAGGTTCCTCCCCCTACTACCGAGGATCACGGATTCTACGAGAAGCGCCAATCCAGCGCGGCAAGCTGTTTTACCTTTTACAGGATACTTGTTTTTCATAGTTTAACTCTATGCGGGATCTAAGCTCCCGTTCCTTTGACAGGACTGGCAGGAAATGGCCGGACAGATCGACTGTCTGGCTCCCTTTCCCGAAGGCCCAGCAAACGCTCTCCTGACAGAGATGCTGACTCCGGCTCCTTACAAGGTGCCAGAGAAGACCAAGAAGGCCAAGGGAACCCGAAAGAGTTCCCGACGCCAGGTGTTATCGGACTCATCGTTCGATGACTCTACGACACACTCCTCCCCCGAAGACGAGGAAGAAGAAGAAGAAGATGCTCCCCCTCCAGTTGGGGGAGATAAGAAAAGGAAGGCCACCCCAACTGGGGGGCCGAAGGGTCCAAGAAGGGAAGGACTCTCCTTCCGGACAGTTCCACCGCTGCCGATGAAGGCGAAGACGAGTGGTTGCCCAGGGCCAAGCCCCTGGGGAGATCGTAAGTATTCGGATACCAGAGTAACTCATAGCATTACTTTGTCGCACTGCTTTCCCTAACGCTGAACATGATTATGCAGGCCGCCACGAGCCAGTATCGATGTATCATCGGATGGCTCTCTGGGTTCGTCGGATATGGATAGCGATCCACTTCCGACCGCCACCTCCCCTTGCCCTGCGGACGACGCCGACGTATTGTCTCAAGAGACACCGGGTAGAGGGGAGACAGTCCCGAAGGCGCCTCAAGGCGACCGTCCGGACTCCGGGGGCAGAGGGGACGAGGCCCCTGAGGGCCCCGAGTTCGGCCCTCAGCCGAGCACCACGCCGAAACCTCCAGTAGTTCCGAACTCGGGCAGGCGGCCTCCTTCCAAGAGGGGCAAGACGCTTGTGCTGGTGACCTCTGTCCATCCAGCGGCGTCGGACAGTCTGCTGGAAGCGCTTCACAGCGCTTCCATCGACTAGGAGCACCGTACTATTATGAGTGCGGTGGTCCAGAAGGTTCAGTCCGCCAAGAGCGGATTGACTGAAGCATGTGCCAGCCTTCTTACAGGCTTTGAGGTAAGTGTTAAAATATAGGAAAAATATTACTGCATAGATAGTAGCCCCTGATGCTCTGTTCGGTGTTCACAAAGAAAAGCCGAATAGAGGATCAAACAATATCGTAGGAGTCTAATTTAAGTATGTCAATATGCGTATGCAGGCTTCGCTGCTGGCCTCAGCCACACTGACTGCGGAGGTCGCCTCACTGAAGCAATACCTCGAGGGGTCCAAGAAAGAGCTCGGCCTTGCCAAGAGGCAGCTCGAGGAGAACAAGGGTAAGTAATACCTTGTCTATAGATATGTATATATAAAAGAAGACGTGATTGCAAAATGATAGGATCATCGTATATTTGCCAGGGGCCACGACCGAGGTGGCAACCGTGAAGCAAGCGCTAACCAAGGCCGAAGATAAAGCAGCCAAGGAGCGCACCGAGCGGGAAAAGCAAGAGGCTCGTGTGGGCGAGGTGCATCAAGAGCTCCAGGCTCTCGTGTCGAAGCATGAGGCGTTGGAGTGTGACTCGAAGAGGCGAGAGTCCGAGCTTGCTGCCGTCCGTGAAAGTGCCAAGAGTGCCAAAGCCAAAGCACAGAAGGCCCTCCAGGAGATTGATGCAATGAGGAAGATAGCAGCGGGTAAGGCATTCTATATGCAAAGCAAGCATGTGAAAGTAAATTACCGATTACTTAACCGAATTCGGAGCTCTCCAGGAGCATTCGCAGATTTGCCCCGCAGCGTGTCGGATGCTGCACAGTTTTACCAGGCCGAGGAGGGAAGCTCAACAGAGAAGCTGTTCTGGTCTAAGTATACTGGGACCGAACACCCGATGCCTCTGAGTGACCAGCTAAAGCAGCTGGTCGAGCTGCACAAGGCGGCCGAACAGGCCATGAAGGGCCTTATAGTCCGGCTGTGGCCTGGCGACGCCCTTCCGAACAGCTACTTCGGCCTGGTGAGGCGGCTTGTGGATGCCTGCCCACGGCTGGAGGTCGTCAAGCGGTCCGTCTGCATCGAAGGTGCATGCCAGGCTTTCGCCCGTGTGAAGGTGTAGTGGGCCAAGCTAGACGCTGTGAAGCTGATCAAGGAAGGGGCGCCGCAAGGCAAGGAGCATCGCACCCCCGAGATTTATTATGAGGGTGTCCTGAAGGGTGCCCGTCTTGTAGCGAACGAATGTTCAAAGGATGTAATATTTGAGTAAACTTGCTCGTGTGATCCTGTATGATGAAAACTTGTTTCATATGCGCTATGCAACGCTTGGGTGAATTTAAAATATTACCTTATGTTTGTCTGTTTATCCAATCTGAGAGATGGCTAGTCCTCGGCTTCTGCCCCCATGCCACGAGTGCTAGGGTGTTCGGGATAAACCTGAGCACTCTTGTTCCCATGTTTGGGTCCTTCGAGGGAGGTGCTCAGCACAATGAACAAGGCAACCGGACTAATAATGCTTTATCACTCTCACTTAGCCATAGAATTCTATAATTTTAAATTTCGGCGAAGCCCCTGGTATTCGGAAGGCCGAATTCAGGGTGCGATGCACGCCTTTAAGCCGGACAGGGCCAGCCCCTCACTCTAAGCAGCATAAGTCTTTAGGGACTCGAAAACCTCGCCGAACAGCGACCAGTCTCTCGCCTTATCATGACAGTCAGTTTTAGCTTTCTCTACTGAGGTGCTTTAGCCCAGCAGAGCCGAGGCACAATCGCAGTAGTTCTCCTAGCGCTACCTTAGCCGATAGAGCAGAACGTAAGGTCCCAAAACATAGGAGCCGGGAAAACCGAACATTTGACCAAAGACATGATTCGGAGCTGATGCATATAATGCTATAAGTTCGGGGTGCTGCACTTGTGAAAGTGTTCGGACTTTTCACACCATATTGTGGGGTATGTAAGCTCCTGGTGTATTGGTCGTACCAAAGTGTACGGTTGCAAGGTGTCATTAATGAACATATATATATATATATATATATAACAAGAATGCAATAATAGTCGTAATGTTATGCGTTGTTTATTTAAAAAGTTGCGTTAAAGCAGAATGATACAGATGGTGCGATAAGCAAAGAGTAGGACTAGGTCCCTTCCAAGGGCAAGCTGAGGAACAGTATTAAATCAAATATTCCGCTCGTTATTGTAATCCACCAGGGAATTCTGTGGTGTGACGTAGCTTTCTGCCTCCTTGGTTGCTGCATCATGTGTTCGGCAATAGTGCTGCCGGACAGGGTTTCCAGAGATTAAGGTCCTGAAAAAGAGAAAAATAACCAATCGGGAAGCCCCTAGTGCGGTTTAAGCTGCGTCTTGGGGCGTGCCGCAGTTGTGCCCCCCCTCCCCACCTGTGCCCATGGTATTTTTAATGCGTAATGATGTACGCATGGCACGAGTTTCGCCGTTCGGCTGGTAATGGGGTGGAGGCCGCATTGCTACGCGAGCTCAGCTCGCGCCAGGCGGTCTAGTTGCCGATTGCTCGAGCGCGCTTCAAGGTGTCCGGGTCTTGAGATGCCGAACTGGTGGATTGCCTTGAGAGGCTGCTTTGCGCTTCTGCTGCGAGGGCCGCGGTGTGCTCCTCCATTCGGAGAGAGCGCTCTGTGTTTCCTTTGACTGTAATAACCCGGCAAGGTCCTGGCATCTTGAGCTTGAGGTAGGCATAATGCAGTACCGCATTGAATCTCGCAAATGCGGTTCGCCCGAGCAGTGCATGATAACCACTGCGGAACGGGACTATATCGAAGATTAACTCTTCACTTCGGAAGTTATCCGGGGATCCGAAGACCCCTTCCAGTGTAATTGAGCCTGTGCAATGGGCCTCTATGCCTGGAATGACGCCTTTAATGGTCGTTTTGGTGGGTTTGATCCTTGAGGGATCTATACCCATTTTGCGCACTGTGTCCTGATAAAGCAGGTTCAGGCTGCTCCCGCCATCCGTAAGGACTCGAGTGAGGTGAAATCCGTCAATGATTGGGTCCAGAACTAGTGCGGCGAATCCGCCATGATGGATACTAGTGGGATGGTTCCTGCGATTGAAAGTGATCGGATAGGAGGACCATGGGTTGAACTTTGGGGCGACTGGCTCCAACCCATATAAGTCTCTGCGCGCACGCTTCCGCTCCCTCTTGGGGATGTGGGTTGCATATATCATGTTCACCGTCCGCACTTGTGGGGGAAACCTCTTTTGTCCTCCAGTGTGTGGCTGTCGGTGCTCCTCCTCGTCATCGCTATGTGGCCCCTTGTCCTTGTTTTCGGCAATTAACTTGCCGGCCTGCTTGAACACCCAACAATCCCTGTTGGTGTGATTGGCTGGCTTTTCTGGGGTGCCGTGTATTTGACACGAGCGATCGAGTATACGGTCCAAGCTAGCGGACCCGGCGTACTTTGTTTGAATGGCTTTTTCTGCTGACCGGGTTTAGAGCCTTTGAATCCGGCATTGACTGCCGTATCCTTGGTATTATCGCTGTTAATGCGGCACTTATGTTTGTTGCGACGTGACCTGCTATTGCCGTCCTTGGTATCTGAAGTACCATGGTTCTTTGATATGTTATTACTGCGAGCTAGCCAGCTGTCTTCTCCCGCACAAAAGCGGGTCATGAGTGTCCTGAGGGCTGCCATAGATTTCGGCTTTTCCTGACTGAGGTGCTAGGCTAGCCATTCGTCGCGGATGTTGTGTTTGAAAGCCGCCAGGGCCTCTACATCCGGACAGTCGATGATTTGATTTTTCTTTGTTAGGAACCGAGTCCAGAATTGCCTGGCCCATTCTTCTGGCTGCTGAATTATGTTGCTCAAGTCATCGGCATCTGGTGGCCGCACATAAGTGCCCTGAAAGTTGTCGAGGAATGCGGCTTCCAGATCTTCCCAACAGCTAATGGACTCTGCTGGCAGGCTGTTAAGCCAATGCCGCGCTGGTCCCTTGAGCTTTAGTGGGAGGTATTTGATGGCGTGTAAGTCATCACCGCGGGCCATGTGGATGTGGAGGAGGAAATCCTCGATCCATACCGCGGGATCTGTTGTGCCGTCGTGTGATTCAATATTGACAGGTTTGAAACCTTCTTGGATTTGATGATCCATTACTTCGTCTGTGAAGCATAAGGGGTGTGCGGCGCCTCTGTATTGGGCTATATCACGACGCAGCTCGAATGGGTCTTGCCCACTGTGTTCGGCCCGGCCGGATTTACATCTGAATCCGGTGTGACGTTTATCGTCTCGCATAGTGGCGCGCCCTCGTGATCCGTAGATCGATCTTGCATGCTTTGCTTTGTCGTCCAATATGTCTCGCAGGTCTGGCGTATCTCCCCATGCCTTTTTATTTGAATGGTGTCGGGGTGCAGGCTGGGTTTTTGGCTGGAATGCCTCTCTATCACGGTCACGAGGTGGCCGATCAGCCGCGTCATATGCTTGTTCCTCCAGTCGGGGTAGCAACCTGCATTTTGGGTAACTCTTGGAGGGGCGCTCGATTTTATATTCTTCAGCCGCGAGGACTTCAGTCCATCTGTCAGCTAGCAGATCTTGATTAGCTTGAAGCTGCTGCTGCTTTTTCTTAAGGCTATTTGCCGTGGCTATAAGCCGGTGTTGAAAGCGCTCTTGTTTGACGAGATCCTCTGGAACGTCGAATTCGTCGTCGCCGAGGCTTGCCTCGTCTTCGGAGGGGGGCATGTAATTATCTTCCTCCATCTCTCCATCTACCGCTCGCTCAGGAGGGCTGGCTCCTCCATCCTCCTGCTCTAAATCATGTTGGAGTGGATTGTTGTTGTCTTCGGCACTATCCGGAGCGTTATTATCTCCTGTGCCGGTATCACCACTTTTGCTTTGGCGGGACTTAGAGCGGCGCCGCTGACGTCGGTGCTTGGGTTGCTTCTTGGAGGGGTCATCCTCCGCTATCTCGTCGTCATTGCCTTCTTTGGGTGTATCCACCATGTATATATTGTATGATGAGGTGGTTGTCCAGTGCCCTGTGGGCAGTGGTTCCTCTTCGTCTCCCGCATCATCGTCCATACCGTCGATGTCTTCAAAGTCGAAGTCGAGCATGTTGGTTAAGTCATCGACAGTGGCTACTAAGTGGGTGGTGGGTGGTCCGCGAATTTCTTCGTTGTACGCATCCCAGTGCTGCCGGACATAGTTCGGCCAGGATCCTCCTGACAAGAAGAGAGACCTTAATGAGTTCAGTATGTCGCCAAAGGGCGAGTGCTGAAAAATATCCACGGAGGTAAACTCCATGATCGGCGCCCAATCGGATTCGATAGTAACGGGCGCAGGCGGCTCAGAGTCCGTGGCCGGAGAAGGATCTGGCAGTTTAACACCATGGCTCTCGTGCAAGGTAAGGTCGATGTTTGGCTCGACCTCCACTGAGGGTAAGGCCTCGGTGGCGGGGTCCATCCACCCGTCCATGTACGGCACAACTGGCTCCGAATTGAGGGTCAGAGCGGCTGCCTGTGCGATCTCCTGAACACTATCCGATGGTAGAGCTAAATCGTACTCATCGTGACCGCGTGACGCACAAGGCAGAGGCTCGAATCCGTCGAATATCAAGTCTCCACGGATATCGACCGTGTAGTTTAAGCTTCCAAACCTGACCTGGTGGCCAGGGGCGTAACTTTCAATCTGCTCCAGATGGACAAGCGAATTGGCCCGCAGTGCAAAGCCGCCGAACACAAAGATCTGTCCGGGGAGAAAAGTCTCACCCTGGACTGCATCGCTATCGATGATAGTAGGAGCCATCAAGCCTAACGGCGACGACACAGAGGAACTCTCAATGAAAGCACCAATGTCGGTGTCAAAACCGGCGGATCTCGGTTAGGGGGTCCCGAACTATGCGTCTAAGGCGGATGGTAATAGGAGGCAGGGAACACGATGTTTTACCCAGGTTCGGGCCCTCTTGATGGAGGTAAAACCCTACGTCCTGCTTGATTAATATTGATGATATGGGTAGTACAAGAGTAGATCTACCACGAGATCGGAGAGGCTAAACCCTAGAAGCTAGCCTATGGTATGATTGTATGTTGTCCTACGGACTAAAACCCTCCGGTTTATACAGACACCGGAGAGGTTAGGGTTACACAAGGTCGGTTACAAAGGGGGAGGTACACATATCCGTATTTCCTAGCTTGCCTTCCATGCCAAGTAGAGTCCCATCTGGACACGAGACGAAGTCTTCAATCTTGTATCTTCATAGTCTAACAGTCCGGCCCATGGAGATAGTCCGGCTGTCTGGAGACCCCCTAATCTAGGACTCCCACATGCTCCCTGGGTGATTTTGGTAATTAATGACAACATATCTCTTGTTGGACTAACACTTTTACCTAGTATGTTTTAGATGAGTTCAACAATGAAGTGGCACGGACTAAAGGATGTGGAACCCCTTCAAAATGCTAAGGATAAAGGATTGGCCCAAGCTCCAAGCTCAAGACTCTACATTTTATATCTTAGTGATCCAAGATCACATTGAGTCTATAGGAAAGCCAATACTATTAAGAAGGGATGATGTGTTGTTTAATGGCCTGCTTGCTCAAAGTCCTTAGTGATATGCTCCAAAGCCCTCAACCACTTTCTCACTTCCAAATATGTCCTAAACCAAAAGTCAAACTCGGCCCCACCGATGTTTTTCTATCCGGAGCCACCGAGTTCAGTTGAAATAGCCACTACCAGAAACCCTAATCAGTTCGCTCTCACCGATGGGATCTCGGTCTCATTGAGATGGGCTTGCAAACTCTATGTTACCTATTGCAATATTTTCGGTCTCACCGAGATATGCAATCAACCCCACCGAGTTTGCTTGGCCAACTCTCTATTTCACTTATTACCCAAATCAGTCCCACCGAGTTTGAGTAATCGATCAAACCGAGTTTTGGATTTACCCTAACCCTAGCACATCGGTCCCACCGAGTTGATCCAGCCGGTCCCACCGAAAACCCTAATGGTCACTAGGTTTGTTAAATCGGTCCGACCGAGTTTTTCACTTCGGTCTCACTTAGATTGGTAAATTGTGTGTAATGGTTAGTTTTTGTGTGGAGGCTATATATACCCCTCCACTGATATGGCCATTCTGCATCATGCTTTTATATTAATATTTATTGCATTATGGGCTGTTATTTCACTTTATGTCACAATACTTATGGCTATTCTCTCTTATTTTACAAGGTTTACATAAGGAGGGAGAATGCCGCCAGCTGGAATTCTGGGCTGGAAAAGGAGCAAATATTAGAGACCTATTCTGCGCAACTCCAAAAGTCCTGAAACTCCACGGAACATCTTAAAATAAATAAAGAAAAATCCTCGCCAAAGATGAAGGCCAGGGGGCCCACACCCTGCTCATGAGGGTGGGGGGCGCCCCCCACCTAGGGCGCGCCTCCCAACCTCGTGGGCCCCCTGGTGGCTCTCCGACGTCCATCTTCTCCTATATGAAGTCTTTCGATGAGAAAAAAATAGGATGGAACTTTTCGGGACGAGACTCCGCCGCCACGAGGCGGAACCTTGGCGGAACCAATCTAGAGCTCCGGCAGAGCTGTTCTGCCGAGGATACTTCCCTCTGGGAGGGGGAAATCATCACCATCGTCATCAGGAACGCTCCTCTCATCGGGAGAGGGCAATCTCCATCGAAATCTTCACCAGCACCATCTCATCTGCAAACCCTAGTTCATCTCTTGTATCCAATTCTTGTCCCAAAGTCCAGGATTGGTGCTAGTAGGTTGCTAGTGGTGTTGATTACTCCTTATAGTTGATGCTAGTTGGTTTATTTGGTAGAAGATCATATGTTTAGATCCTATATGCATATTATTACCCCTCTGATTATGAACATGAATATGCTTTGTGAGTAATTATGTTTGTTCCTGAGGACAAGCAAGAAGTCTTGCTAATAGTAGTCATGTGAATTTGGTATTCGTTTGATATTTTCATAAGATGTATGTTGTCTATCCTCTAGTGGTGTTATGTGAACGTCGACTACATAACACTTCACCATTATTTGGGCCTAGAGGAAGGCATTGGGAAGTAATAAGTAGATGATGGGTTGCTAGAGTGGCAGAATCTTAAACTCTAGTTTATGCGTTGCTTCGTAAGGGGCTGATTTGGATCCACATGTTTCATGCTATGGTTAGGTTTACCTTAATACATTTGTTGTAGTTGCAGATGCTTGCAATAGAGGTTAATCATAAGTGGGATGCTTGTTCAAGTAAGAACAGCACCCAAGCACCGGTCCACCCACATATCAAATTATTAAAGTATCAAACGTGAATCATATGAACGTGATAAAAACTAGCTTGACGATATTCCCATGTGTCCTCGGGAGCGCTTTTCCTTATATAAGAGTTTGTTCCGACTTGTCCTTTGCTACAAAAAGGATTGGGCCACCGTTCTGCACTTTATTTACTTATGTTACTTGTTGCTTGTTACAATTTATCTTATCACAAAACTATCTGTTACCACTTATTTCAGTACTTGCAGAGAATACCTTGCTGAATACCGCTTATCATTTCCTTCTGCTCCTCGTTGGGTTCGACACTCTTACTTATCGAAAGGACTATGATAGATCCCCTATACTTGTGGGTCATCAAGATTCTTTTCTGGCGCCGTTGCCGGGGAGTGTAGCACCTTTGGTAGGTGGAATTTGGTAAGGAAAAATTTATATAGTGTGCTGAAATTTACTGTCAGTTGCTACTATGCAAAGTAATTCTCTGAGGGGCTTGTTCGGGGTATCTTCACCCCGTCCAGTAGAGCAAAGAGTTGCTCCTCAACCTACTGAACCTATTGAAAATGAAACTCCTTTTGAATTTCCTTCGGGTATGATGGAAAAACTGCTAGCTAACCCTTTTACAGGAGATGGAACAAAGCATCCTGATGAGCACTTAATATATGTGGATGAAGTTTGTGGATTATTTAAGCTTGCAGGTGTCCCCGATGATGTTGCTAAGAATAAGGTCTTCCCTTTATCTTTGAAGGGAGACTCATTGATATGGTATAGGCTATGTGATGATATGAGATCATGGGACTATAAAAGATTGAAGTTGGAATTTCATCAAAAGTATTACCCTATGCATCTTATTCATCGTGATCACAATTATATATATAATTTCTGGCCTTGCGAAGGAGAAAGCGTCGCTCAAGGAGAAATCAATGTTGTATTCATGCCCCAATCATGAGCTCTCAAGAGAAATGATTATTCAAAATTTTTATGCTCGGCTTTCTGAAAACAATCGCACCATGCTCAATACTTCTTGTGTTGGCTCTTTTATGATGAAGACTATTATTGAATTTAAATGGAATTTATTGGATAGAATTAAACGCAACTCTGAATATTGGGACCTCGACGAAGGTAAGGAGTCAGGTATGACACCTAAGTTTGATTGTGTTAAATCTTTTATGGACACCGATATTTTCCGTAAGTTTAGCAATAAATATGGACTTGACTCTGAGATAGTAGCTTCTTTCTGTGAATCTTTTGCTACTTATGTTGATCTCCCTAAGGAGAAGTGGTTTAAATATCATCCTCCCATAGAAGTAAAAGTAGCTGCACCTATTAAAGTTGAAGAAAAGACTGTCACTTATAATGATCCTGTTGTTCCTACTTCTTATGTTGAGAAACCACCTTTCCCTGTTAGAATAAAGGATCATGCTAAAGGTTCAACTGTTGCTCGTAAAAGAAATATTAGAACTTATACACCTCCTGAGCAAGTTAAAGTAGAACCTAATATTGCTATTGTTAAAGATCTCTTGTCTGATAATATTGATGGGCATGTTATTCAGTTCAAAGGTGAAACTGCTAAAATTGCTAAACCTTGTGCCAAAGATAAACATAGACCTGTGGTAGGCGTGCCTGTTATTTTTGTTAAAATAGGAGATCATTGTTATCATGGATTATGTGATATGGGTGCAAGTGCTAGTGTTATACCACATGCTTTATAAGAAGAAATGAAGAATGAAATTGCACCTGCTGAGTTAGAAGGTATTGATGTCACAATTAAACTTGCCAATAGAGATACTATTTCACCAATTGGAATTGTTAGAGATATTGAAGTCTTGTGTGGGAAAACTAAATATCCTGCTGATTTTCTTGTTCTTACTTCGCCGCAAGATAGCTTTTGTCCCATTATATTTGGTAGACCCTTCTTGAACACTGTTAATGCTAGGATAGATTGCAAAAAGAATGTTGTTACTATTGGCTTGGATGATATGGTTCATGAGTTTAATTTCTCTAAATTTAGTAAACAACATCATGAGGAAGAATTACCTAGTAAGGATGAAATTATTGGTCTTGCTTCTATTGCCGTACCTCCTAGTGACCCTTTAGAACATTATCTGCTAGACCATGAAAATGATATGTTCATGAATGAAAGAAGGGAAATAGATGAAGTATTCTTTAAACAGGAACCTATTCTGCAACACAATTTGCCTGTTGAAATTTTAGGGGATCCTCCTCCACCCAAGGGTGATCCCGTGTTTGAGCTTAACCCTTGCCTGATAATCTTAAATATGCTTATCTTGATGAAAATAAGATGTATCCTGTTATTATTAGTGCCAACCTTTCAGAGCATGAAGAAGAAAGATTATTGAAAACTATGAAGAAGCACCATGCTGCTATTGGATATACTCTTGATGATCTTAAGGGCATTAGTCCCACTCTATGTCAACATAAAATAAATTTGGAAGCAGATGCCAAACCAGTTCGTGATCCTCAATGACGTCTGAATCCTAAAATGAAAGAAGTGGTAAGAAAAGAAATACTAAAGCTTCTGGAGGCAGGTATAATCTATCCCGTTGCTGATAGTGAGTTGGTAAGTCATGTCCATTTTGTCCCTAAGAAGGGAGGTATTACTGTTGTTCCTACTGATAAAGATGAATTGATTCCACAAAGAATTATCACAGGTTATAGGATGGTAATTGATTTCCGCAAATTAAATAAAGCTACTAAGAAAGATCATTACCCCTTACCTTTTATTGATCAAATGCTAGAAAGATTATGCAAACATACACACTATTGCTTTCTAGATGGTTATTCTGGTTTCTCTCAAATACCTGTGTCGGCTAGAGATCAATCAAAGACTACTTTTACATGCCCTTTTGGTACTTTTGCTTACAGACATATGCCTTTTGGTTTATGTAATGCACATGCTACCTTTCAAAGATGCATGATGGCTATATTCTTTGACTTTTGTGAAAAGATTTGTGAGGTTTTCATGGATGATTTTTCTGTCTATGCTTCCTCTTTAGATGATTGCTTGAGCAATCTTGACCGAGTTTTGCAGAGATGTGAAGAAACTAATCTTGTCTTGAATTGGGAAAAGTGCCACTTTATGGTTAATGAAGGTATTGTGTTGGGGCATAAAGTTTCTGAAAGAGGTATTGAAGTTGATAAAACCATGGTCGATGCTATTGAAAAGATGCCATGTCCCAAGGACATCAAAGGTATAAGAAGTTTCCTTGGTCAGGCCGGATTTTACAGGAGGTTCATTAAGGACTTCTCAAAAATTTCTCGGCCTCTGACTAATTTATTGCAAAAAGATATACCATTCGTCTTTTATGATGATTGTGTGGAAGCATTGGAAACACTTAAGAAAGCATTAGTCTCTGCACCTGTTGTTCAGCCACCTGATTGGAACACTACTAGGAAAAGGGCTATAGATGAAATTGACACTAATGGCGCACTAGAGAAGTGGTGCGCCACTACTATATACTAATGGTGCACCATGTGCCAATGCGCCATTAGTGTGGAAGACACTAATGGCGCACCAGACACAAGGTGCGCCACTAGTAACAATTGTTTTTCATTTTTCCAAACATACTAATGGCGCATCCGGGCAAAGTGTGCCATTACTAGTTCTAACTAGTAATGGCGCACCAGCCATAGAGTGCGCCACTACTGTATTTTTTTACTCTTTTTTTTGCAAAACTACTAATGGCGCACTATGGCACAGTGCGCCATTACTAGTTTAAACTAGTAATGGCGCACTATGCCATGGTGCGCCATTAGTATATATTGCAAAACTACTAATGGTGCACGACCAGCAGGTGCGCCATTAGTATGTTGGGTTACTAATGGCGCATGGTTGGGTGGTGCGCCATTAGTAACCTGGGACCAGCTAGATATTTTGGACAACCACACCTACACACTCACTTTCCCGACTTCATTCCCTCCACCTCCTTCTCCAAGCTTGTCGGCTGCCTCCTCCTCCTCCTCACCTCATTTGCACCATAGATTCATCAAAATTAAGTGGTGAAATTACCTTTTTTGATAGGTAAGTAAGGGGAAAGCTATCTTCATGTTGTAGATCTACTTTTTTTCTCCCTAGCTCGCTCCAACAACGTGCACATGCACTTTTTGTGGCCTAGCTAGATCTATGTATGTTTGTGGTGTTGCATATGTTTGTGGTGTTGCATATATGTTTGTGTTTGCAGGTATCGGTATTTGAAATGCGATAGTTGCCAATATTTTGCCGGAATGTTGATTCATTTCCGTTTCGGCGAGAATTTTGGCACTATGCATTCTTTTTGGTCCTATTTCTAGGGAAAGTCATGCCAAATTTTTTTCTTGGTTCTAAAATATCGTTTTGCTCTACCCCACAGGCGACCATGGTCTGCACGATGACCGAGGGCATCATGAATAGGTTTTTGAGCTCCGCGAAGGCTGAGATGCTTCAAAAGAACGAGACGGAGATAAGATGTCCGTGTCAAAGATGCAAGCTGAAGAGCCTTATTGCGGACTCGGATTCCGGGCAGGTGCGGGACCACCTGCTCTTGCGTGGTTTCATGGATGGCTATCGGTGGCAAGGTGATGAAGATGACTATGAAGTCGTCCATGGGGGTTGGGCAAGAAATGAGGAAGGGCAGCAAGACAACCACCGCGGCTCGGGCGGGCGAGAAGACGAAGAATCTCCAGGACATGATCACGACGGTGATGCTGTACATAGTCATCATGTAGAAGATGACGGACATGATGATGAGGAAGATGCCGGAGCAGATGAAGGGCATGATCATGAAGATGAAGATGTCGGTAGAGCAGATGATGATGGACCATCGATGGGCTGGGTGCAGGACCCTCATATTCAAGAGCTGCTTCTCAAGCAGATGGATAATGCAAGAGCTGATGCCCAAGAGAAAGCCAAGCTGGATCAACTGGAGATAGACGCGGTTACTCCATTGTATGAAGGATGCTGGCCCAAGGATACCCGCCTGAAAGTAAGGCTCATGGCTCTAGAGATGAAGGTAAAACACAAAATGACCGACGCATGCTTTGACGAGAACATGTCATTCTGGCACGAACGTCTTCCCAAGGGGAACAAGTGCCCTACCAGTTTCGAGGAGGCGAAGAAAATCGTGTGTCCTTTGGATTTACAGCACATGAAATACCATGTGTGCATGAACAATTGCATCATTTATCGGGACGAGCACGCGGAGTCTACCATATGTCCGGTGTGCGGCGTCACTCGATACAAGAAGAGGAAGAAAGCTCCTCGAAAAGTGGTGTGGTACTTTCCGATCACTCCTCGTCTGCAGCGGTATTTCGCGGACCCTAAGGTAGCAAAGCTCCTGCGTTGGCACGCGGATAGGGAGGAGAAGAAGCGAGAAGATGACGCAAATGATACGGAGATAAATAAAAAAGACAAGATGCTGAGTCACCCTAAGGATGGGAGCCAGTGGCCAGCGTTGAACTTCGAACACCCAGAATTTGGGAAGGATCCAAGGAACATCATGATGGGCGCGAGCACCAATGGAGTCAATCCGTTTGGCAGCCAGAGAAGCACACATAGCACCTGGCCTGTGTTTGTGTGGATGTACAACCTTCCCCCCTGGTTGTGCATGAAGAGGAAGTACATTCACATGAGTATGCTAATTGAAGGGCCGAAAAAACCAGGGAACGACATCAATCTGTTTCTGGGGCTGCTGAAAGAGGAGCTAGACATGCTGTGGAAAACGCCAGCCAATACGTGGGACGCCGCAGAGAATGAATATTTCCCTATGAGAGCCGCACTGCTCACGACGGTGCACGACTATCTCGGTTACAGATATCTCGCGGGGCAGGTGGTCCACGGATTTTCTGGATGCGTCAGGTGCATGGATGACACAACATATCGCCAGCTAGATAGAGATCCTAGGTCTTCGAAAACCGTGTTCATGGGACATCGAAGGTGGCTTCGCGACGATGACCCGTGGAGGAAACGCAAGGATCTGTTCGATGGTGAAACCGAACCCCGAAGACGCCCATGTACGATGAGAGGCGAGGAAATAGACGAGCTGTTGAAAAATTGGAAAGATTGCCCACTGCCGGGAAAGAAGCAAAAGGCGCCAGAGCCGGAAAAGAAGCGAAAGGCGCTAGAGTCTCTGCTGGAGGTATGGAAAACGAGGTCTATTTTCGAGGACTTGCGGTACTGGAAGATCCACCGTGTGCCTCACAGCCTTGATGCCATGCATATCATGAAGAACGTGTGCGAGAGTCTGCTTGGTACCCTGCTCAACATGCCAGAGAGGACCAAAGATGGGCCGAAAGCAAGGGCAGACTTGAAATCAATGGGCATCAGGCAGGAGCTTCATGCTAATGATGTTGATGATGATGATGATGATGATGATGAGGCGAAGCAGGACACAGAAAGTCGTCGCAAAGGCAAAAAGGCCAAGAAGACCGGAAATGACTACCCTCCTGAGTGCTTCACTCTAAGTCAGGAGGAGATCGAGCAGTTTTTCACCTGCCTCGTAGGAGTAAAACTTCCTTATGGTTAAGCGGGGAAGGTAAGCAGATACCTAGACCCAGCGAAGCAGAAGTTCAGCGGGATGAAGTCTCACGACTGTCACGTGCTGATGACGCAGATACTTCCAGTTGCAATCCGTGGGATCAAGGACGCCCATGTCCGTGAAACGCTATTTGGCCTATGCAACTTTTTCGACGTCATCTCTCGGAAGTCGGTTGGCGTGAGGCAACTCAGAAGGCTACAGGAAGAGATCGTGGTGATACTATGTGAACTTGAGATGTACTTCCCACCCGCATTCTTGGATGTTATGGTGCATCTGCTGGTCCATATCATGGAGGATATCATCCAACTCGGGTCGACGTTCCTGCACAGCATGATGCCGTTCGAAAGGATGAATGGTGTCATCAAAGGATACATTCGCAACATGTCACGTCCAGAGGGAAGCATAGCCAGGGGCTTTCTGACTGAAGAGTGCATCTCCTACTGCACGAATTATCTAGGCATCGAGAACCCCGTTGGTCTGCCCGTCAACAGGCACCTCGGCAGGCTCGTTGGATGGGGTCACCATGTGGGTCACCACGAAATGCATGTCGACTTCGAGGGTCGACTCGCCGACTTTGAAAGAGCAAACCTAGTCGCGCTACAACACATAGACGTGGTCGATCCTTGGGTGGTAGAGCACAAAACCTTTATTGAGAAGACGTACAATGACCGAGGCCAACAGAGGACGGACGGAGATATAATCAAAGAGCACAACTCATGTTTCACGCGTTGGTTCAAGCAGAAGCTTCTGTCGTACCCTTTACATGAGGATTCTTCCGCGGAAGAACAACTCATATTCGCCTTGTCACAGGGCGCCGAGCACAACCTGATGACCTATGAGGCGTACGATATCAACAGCTACATATTCTACACCGAGGACAAGGAGATGAAGAGCGATGGTTATCAGAACTCCGGGGTAACGATGGAATCCTACACCGGTAACGACAAGGACAGATACTACGGAAAGGATCGAGGAGATCTGGGAGCTGAGCTACGCTGGAGAGAAGGTCCCGATGTTCCGTGTCAGATGGGCCAAGAGCATCCTAAAAGAAGACTGGTATTTCACCACCATGGTTATACCTGAAGCCAAATCCAAGACTGCGGGCACAAACGTCACCGCGAAAAATGAGCCATGGGTACTGGCTTCCCAAGTGGACCAATGCTTCTTCATTACCGACCCGTCAAAGCCCAGTCATGTTGTCATGAGGAGAGGCAAAAGGAAGATCATCGGAATGGATGGAGTAGCCAATGAGCAAGACTTCAACAAGTACGGCGACCCGAAGATCGAACATGACGACGACGATGAAGTAGCAGCATACAACACAAGAAGAAGCATGACCACCCTACCTAAAGGACGTCCGTTCCACAGAAGAACTCCATTTGCGAAAAAGAAGGGCAAGAAGATTGTGAACAGATAGCTAGCTAAGATCGATTGTATTTAAATCGTAGTCTTCATTTCTCGATTGTATTTCATGGGCACTTTTTGATATCATGAATATTTTTAATTTCATGGGCACTTTTTGAATTCATGGGGACACTCGATCTCGACCCCCCTCCATCTCGATCTCGATTCCCCCTCCATCTCGATCGCTACAATTGTTGTTAAACAACAATTATTACGGTTTTTATAAAAAAAAATTACTGTTTCATATTCATATTCATTTAAAAAAATAATAAAAAAGGTAGACTACAATTGTTGTTAAACAACAATTATTACTGTTTTATAAAAAAATATTACTGTTTCATATTCATATTCATTTTAAAAAAAAGTGTAGACTACAATTGTTGTTAAACAACAATTATTACTATTTTTATAAAAAAATATTACTGTTTCATATTCATATTCGTATTCATTTTTTAAAAAGTAAAAAAAATCTTACTTATGGCGCAAGGGTGGCTAGTGCGCCATTGCTATCTAAAAAAAGTATACTTATGGCGCACTGTCCCGCTCTTGTGCCATTGCTATGAAAAAACATTCTAATGGCGCACCGCCTGGGGGTACGCCATTAGTAATCTTCCCCATCCATACACTTCGTCCCTCCCTCGTCCCTCCCTCGTCCCTCCCTCTCGCCAGACACTTCCCTCTGCCTCCACCGGGCCGCTCCCTCCCTCGTCCCTCCCTCCACGGCGCCGCCGCTGCTGCCCCGACCCACTGTGCCGCAGCCGCCCACGCGCCCCCGCCGCCTCTCTCTCCCCTTCCTCCCCCTCGAGCGCCGCCTCCCCCCCGAACGCCGCCTCCCTCGCTTCCCTCGAAACCCTAGAAGCCCGCGACCTCCCCGCCGTCTATCCCCGCCTCCCCCAAGCTCGCCGTCTCCGCCCTCTGTCGTCTCCGCTCCGGCCACCACCAAATCTCTCTCGTCGGAGCTGCCCCTCGACGGCGGCTAGCCTCGTCGTACGCACTCCTCGACGGCGGCGCGAGCCTCCCTACATGGCCTGGTTAGTCTCTCTCCCTCCCTTCCTCTCTCCCCCGTTCATCCCCATGCCCCCACGGGGCGGCGACCTAGGGTTAGGTGCGGCCGCCGTTCCCGCGTGCTCGCTCGCTCCCGTGCTCCCGTACTAGATAGTAGCATCTTCAGACATTCAGTAACTAGTAGATAGATAGTACAACTTCCTTTGCTGAATTTGGGTTGTTTTGTTCGTCGTGCAGTTCATATCTCCCCCGGATCGCTGCTGAAGGGCCTGCACTCGCTGGATCTGTCGCGGAACAAGATCGCCAATGTTGAGGGGCTTCGGGAACTGACGAAGCTTCGCGTGCTCAACCTTAGCTACAACCGAATTTCGTGCATCGGCCATGGTAAGTCACAGACTTGGGGTTCTTGCATTGCACTGCACATCTTTTGTAAATTCCTTAGTAATAGATTTCTTTCTGGTCCACGTACACCTGCATCCTATCCAAGACAGACATGTAACATTCCATAGGATGTATGGATCATATCTTGAATGATATGGCAATGGCCACATTTGTTGGTGGCTGGGACCGGCCACATTCTGTAATTATTTTTTCCTACAAAAGTTCAGTGTCTATGCATCACATGTTATAGTCCGAGGAAAAGTTCACTAAAATTGTTGTAGTTTAAAAAACAGTTAACTGAAACTGTTGTAGTCTGAAACTGTCAGGAGTTGGTAATTATCGGCAACTGTAGTCTGAAATTGTTGTAGGTTGGTTTAATTGTCCATCATTTTAGCGACGACTGCGCCTTGCCTCCCCCACATTGCTGTTGCTGTGCTTGCGCCGGTTGGAGCTCTCTAGGAAATGTTGTGATCTAGTAATCCACTCTTCTTTCTTTACAGACGGCGTGTGCAAGCAGAGCCACCTACTTGTTTGCAACACATGCTTGCATTTTGGCAGAATCAGATAGTAAAAAAGAGCACCATTTCTATGTGCATGATGTACTAGTATGAATCTAAATGTGCCCCATATCACTATGCCTGCCTAACATGTGATTTTCGCTTCAAATGCTCTATCATAGTGACATGAATGGGGAGGGTCACGGGACTGACTGTATGGTTCTACTAGTGTGGTAATTGATTTACTTGTTTGGTTTGGTAGCTGGAGCACTGTATCAGTGGTGCTAAACTGCTCTTGTTATCTGACTGGTTGGTGCGTTATGAGCCACCGTGTTGTGTATGGCCTGCCTAAGAATTGGTTAAGTAGTAAGTTGTTTAGGCTTGGCCATTTCCACTCATTGTAGATAGATAGAGTTACACTTTTGTTACATTGCGTTATCTTTCTGTAGAGTAGTAATGCTCCACTTCCACATATTTTTAGTTAGTTATCTTCCAGTAGTATTTCAAATTGAAGCCCTGAGCAGCAACACCTCTTGTGTTGTTCACTATCACATAGTTGCAGTTTGGCAAACACATGCTAGTAAATATTCTACTGTTTTGAAGTGCTTGTTGGAATATGTGTGTGAAATTATTTTGTGGCAATTGCTGCTTCTGATCAAAACAGGTACCTTATAACATCATGGAATCACAACCTTATAACAAATAATTTAAGAGGCTATGTTCTGGTTTGCTGTATCTCCACCAGTTTGGGTTGGTGAATGTGGATGATTTTTTATCCTGTGAACTCATTGTACTGCTACAAGAATTTGGTATCATCATGGTGTAATTTTGTCAACTTGTGATGCTGCTGCTGTACCCTGAGAGGCCCTTGAGTTTGCCGGAATGTCGATTAACTTCCGTTCCGGCAAATTTGGGTACTCCATATGTCCTATTTTCAGCAAAGGTCATGCTGAAATTTTCCGTGAATTTTAGCATGACTTTGCTAAAAATAGGACATATAGGGTACTTGCGACTAATGCATGGGCCGGGGTATCTTAGTACTTAGTTAAGTAGGATCAACTGCCCCGCCATTCTTGCTGCATTAAACCATAGGTGGCAATAGAGCCAAGTGATTAGGCCCAACTTAGAATTCTCCTTAGCATCGATAAACCCTAGATGATAAACCCAACATAGGTGGCAATAGAGCCAAGTGATTAGTGCCAAGTGATTAGGCCCAACCTAGGGTGCCTCAGCATCGATAAACCCTAAATGATGAAAACTTAACTTGGCTTCTATAGGGTGCCTCGGTGTCGATGAGAACCTAAATGATGTACGCTTAGCCTTTTAGGGTGCCTCGGCGTCGACAAACCCTAAATGATAAAAGCTTAGCTTTTAGGATGCCTCGGTGTCGAAAAACCCTAAATGATGAGACCATGATCTTGTTCCTTGACAATAACCAACTTTTTGACCAAACTTTTTTCCTATTTAGAGCGAAACATGGCCCACAATGATGAGGCCGGCGGTTCGGGCGGCAAGCAATTCTGGGAGCTGTCCCAGGAGTTGGAGGAAGAACCTCACCGCTATGAGGACGCCGCGGAAGACACCGATCCTGACTACACAACCCCTAGTGGCGTCGGGGATGACACCACTGATGATGGCGCCGCGGATGCCACCACTGATGATGGCGGCGCACGCACAGATGGCAGCCAACCGAAGAGGCAACGGAAGGACCGGCGCCCGAGCGTGCTCGGCACCGTCAGGGAGGAATTTACTGAAGTGAACTCCGACGGGCATCCGACGGCGCCCAAACACGTAGTCAAGGGGTACTCGGTTCAGCTCGGGTGCATTCTCCGGAGCACCATCTCGATCAACACCGAGAACCTAAGGCATAAGGACCGAGGGAATTTGCGCAGCCTCCTCTTCACGAAGCTGCACGAACGATACAAGTTCCCCGCTGAGTTTGCAAACACACGCCTCTCAGGGAATAAAGTGAACGGTGCCGCCCTCACGAGGATGAGCACGGCCCTGTCTACTTGGAAAAGCACGGTGAAGGCAATGATTGAAAAAGGTGATAGTTATGAGAAGATCAAGGCGAAATATCCTTTGATGAGCGAAGATGACTACAAGGAGTTCAAGATCAAGTGCGAGAGCACCGCAACCTCCGAATCAAGTCAGTGGGGGAAAGAAATGCGGAAGTTGAACTTAGGGGTCCACCAACTCGGTCCCGGCGGTTACAGAGTGGCGGAGCCTATATGGGACAAGGAGGACGCGGAGCGTGCCGAGCAAGGCCTACCGCCCCGCTTCGAGAAATACCGTGACAAGCAGACCAGGAACTTTCTCAGGGCCCGGTACAAGGAGGACCCGGTAACAAAGGAGCTTACCACGGATCCGAAGACCAAGGCGCTTGAGCTTGTTCTGGTAAGGAATACACCCCCGCGTAATTAGCTCCATATGGTTGCATTTTAATTAATCCCCAATATTTCTAAATGGTTCACGTTCCTTCCGTAGGACAATGAAAGCAGTAGCGCGGGGTCGTCTCAGAGCTCCCCTTTCGACACCCTTTTGAATAGGGCGTTGAACATAATGAAAAACAAGGATAAGCTCAGTAAGCCGACGTCAGCTGGTCGTGTGGCCGGCAAAGGCTTGTCCACAAAATGGTCGTCATACTATACCGCTGGTGGGCGAAAGGAGAAAAAGACTAGCTCAGAAAGCCAGTCGCGCGAGGTTGAAGCACTCAAGGCACAAGTGGTGCGGATTCCGGAGCTTGTCCAAGAGCAAGTGGAACAACAACTGGAAACGAAGCTCAACGCCATGGTGCCTACGTTGATTCATGGGCTGACAATGTGGATTGCGGGCGACCAACAGGGGCCTCCCCCAGTTCCCAGCTTCACGACCAGCAACTCGCACAGCGCGCAGGCGGTGCCATTGGTGTCTCCGGCGACGCCATTGGTGTCTCAGGCGGAGGCGGTATTCGTGTCTCCGGTGCCGGCACGGGCATTGGAGCTTAATGCACCCGGGTGTACGCCGGCTGGCACCTCGCCAGCAAGCGGCCCCTCCGTCAGTTGCACGCCCGCCGTTAGCCGTGCCTCGACATTAGCTGAGCTCCACGGCATCACGGTAACTAAGCCTCTCGGCCAATCACTTCATCTCCTTGCCTTTGACTGGGCATCCCTGACGCCCTACATGTTTTCGCAGGGCGCCGCCGATGTTCCTTGCACTCTCCTGCAGTTCGTGGGCGGCGAGTTGGTCGATGTCGCCAAGGGTAGAATCGTTCAACCGGGCAACCCCATGTTCCACGGTAATCCGATGCCACCCATAGTGTATATGGTTGAAGTGGTTCAGGTGCTGCCAGGCTGCGACGAGTTGTTACCTCCGATTCGACCCACTGGGGCCGACAAAGAAGAAGAGATGACCCTCAGTGCCTGCGTAAGTTGGCCCCTGCTTTGGCCGAAGAGCCAGATTCGTTTGGGGGCGGGGAACACCACCCCACAGACAAGACCGCCAGTCGTGCTGGCGCCAAGCCATGGCAAGAATGCCGCAACGCTACCGGACATGCCGGACATCCCTATGGCACAGGATCCGGACATGCATATGGCACAGGATCCGGACGACGACAACGACGACGGTACATTTACCAACGTCGATAAGTACTTTGCCGAACATGGGTACGGTGACGAGTTCTGCGGGCCTCCTTCTCAAGAACCCAACCAAGACGACCGCGATCTAGCTGGTACGGTGGAGAAACCCAGTTGCAATAGGCATCGTCTGGCGTTCAGTTCTGAGGAGATGCCTCCAGCTGCCGCCTTCACCGAGCCTCAGATAGCTGAGGTGCCAAATATTATCAGCCCCAACACGCTCAAGAAGGCGGTCTGTGAGCAGAACGCGGTCCCATTACAGCAGATCAAGAAGAAGGGACGGAAACGAAAGGCTAAAAAGGGCGCCGGTGCGAGCCAGCCGGCACCGAGTACGATCCGTGCTCAGGACGGGCCACCTTCACCTAAGGATATCTCGAGGAGGGTGCATGTGGCGGGTAGGGCGATGCTACTGACAAATATGCTCAATGCTGCAACCGATGCTATCCGAAGTCTGCATGACAGTGTTCTTTCTTTGGAGAAGTGGCGTCTCAGAGAGAATGATGTGGCATACCCGGTTTTCGTGGCCAAGGTGCCAGAGGGCAAGGGCTTTGTCGATGGCGCCATCGGGGGTACGATCGTCCTGCGGTTTGATGACATCTTTGCTATGTTTAACCTTCATCCGCTGCACTACACCTTCGTTTGGCTGTTTTCCCTGAGTATGGAGATGCAGATCATTAGAGACAGGACCCCGAACATCGTGATAGTCGACCCCTTCTACATGCGTGCCAAGCTCTTGGGCAGTGCTGGGGACCGCCAAGTCGCGAGTTCACACCTCGGAGGCGTCATTCTGGCAAACCCAGATAAGGATAACTTCCTCGTGTCTTACTTTCCTGAGTAAGTCATTCCTTAACCGCCCCGAAACAAATGATTTCTTAGATTTCGATCGTTCTTTCTTTTTTCTAACATTCCGTGTTCTGTGCAGTGACACACATTGCACACTCATCCTCTTAAGCCCGAAATATTCCATGGCCACGTATTTCGACCCGAACTGTGATTCCAAGATAGACTACACAAATATCAAGAAAGTTCTTGATGATGTTCTCCCCGGCTACGCCAAATCTGGAGGCACCTTCACCAGGCCAGTTCGTAGGTACGGCAGGCACGTGTTCGCCCACAATACTAAGTTCTGCTGCGTCAAGCAGCCGCCTGGCGGTCAGAAGGATGCCTACTACGCCCTCCATCACATGCGGGCGATCGTACGGGACCATCATCACCTTCTGCTACCAGATAATCTCAAAGATTGGGCCGCGAGCTTGTCGGCAATCCAGGACGCGGACATCAGACAAGAATTCTTTCGCATCCAGTCGGAGTTAGCGGAAATCATCCATCAAGATGTCCTTCATACCTCGGGGCAGTTCTACCTCAGATATCAACCGTCCAACAGTGAGATAGACACAACGCTACAAATGCAGGCTGACAACGCCCGCGATTTCATGACCATCACGACAGACGGCGGCTTCATCCACGCTCCGGTCCCATGAGTCGAGTCGAAAGTAGTGATGCTATGTGTAGTTCTGAAACATTGATTGGCTCATGTTGTAATTAAACTTTAATGAATTGTATGTCTCTTTGGTTTGGACAGTCGTTCAACTTAGATGTAATCGATGCTATTTATTAGTAGGACCATGAATCGTGCTATTAATGTCTTGCTTTTCTCTTCCGATCCTTTTGTTGCATACTTATATATTGCTTATGTATTGTCTGTTGTTTGGCTTGTGCATAGAGATGCCGTCGTATGTCGTGTACAAGGGTAAGGTTCCCGGAGTCTACGACGACTGGGAGGAGTGTCGGAGACAGGTTCACCGTTTCAGCGGTAACAGTTACAAAGGGTACACCACTAGGGCGGAGGCGGAATCTAGATACGCCCGCTATCTAGCGGGAGAGAGGAGGGAGCGTTGGAGGAACCGGATGAAGACCAGTTTCATCGCGATGATGCTCATCGTGATGACCGCAGCTCTCTTCTATGTGATGGTAGTTTAGATGATCGATATCGACTTGTAATGTAAAGACAAACTCGCTACTCGCGGTCTCGAGACTTGTAATGTTTTATCTTTGTTCGTTCTTTTGAATTCGGAGGCTAATATGATGAATTGTATTCGGAGACTAATCTTCTATTGTATTCGATGAATCTGTTGTTGCTGTGTGCTGCTGTCTATATTCTGTCCAATAATATATTTTGTAACCTGTGCAAAAATCAGAAAAGTAAAAAAAAACTAATATTCATACTAATGGTGCAACACCTCAAAGTGCGCCATTAGTATGCCAAAGGATACTAATGGCGCATCACTACATAGTGCGCCATTAGTATGCCAAAGGATACTAATGGTGCATCACCCCACAGTGCGCCATTAGTATGCCAAAGCTCGTGGGTAAATATGGCCCCCTGGGAGGCATACTAATGGCGCATGGTGGTCTATACTAATGGCGCATGGCGTGGTGTGCCATTAGTATACCAGATACTAATGGCGCACCAGTGGTGCGCCATTAGTAAAAAATACTAGTGGCGTGGTACTAGTGGCGCACCAGTAGTGCGCCATTAGTAGGCAAAACTGGTGCGCCACTAGTAGGCCTTTTCCTAGTAGTGGAATTTACCCTTTAAAATTATGTGTGATGCTAGTGATTAAGCTGTAGGTGCTGTTCTAGGGCAAAGAGTTGATAAGAAATTAAATGTCATTCATTATGCCAGTAAGACTCTAGACAATACTCAAAGAAATTATGCTACTACTGAAAAAGAGCTTTTAGCAGTTGTATTTGCTTGTGATAAGTTCAGACCTTATATTGTTGATTCTAAAGTAACTATTCAAACTGATCATGCTGCTATTAAATACCTTATGGAAAAGAAAGATGCTAAACCTAGACTTATTAGATGGGTTCTCTTGCTACAAGAATTTGATTTGCATATTGTTGATAGAAAGGGAGCTGAGAACCCCGTTGCAGACAACTTGTCTAGGTTAGAAAATATTCTTGATGACCCACTACCTATTAATGATAGCTTTCCTGATGAACAATTAAATGTTATAAGTACCTCTCATAGTACTCCTTGGTATGCTGATTATGCTAATTATATTGTTGCTAAGTTTATACCACCTAGCTTCACATACCAGCAAAAGAAAAAGGTTTTCTATGATTTGAGACATTACTTTTGGGATGACCCACATATTTATAAAGAAGGAGTATATGGTGTTATTAGACGTTGTGTACCTGAGCATGAACAGGAACATATCCTACGCAAGTGTCACTCCGAAGCTTATGGAGGACACCACGGTGGAGATAGAACTGCACATAAGGTATTGCAATCTGGTTTTTATTGGCCTACTCTCTTCAAGGATGCCCGTAAGTTTGTATTGTCTTGTGATGAATGTCAAAGAATTGGTAATATTAGTAGATGTCAAGAAATGCCTATGAATTATTCACTCGTTATTGAACCATTTGATGTTTGGGGCTTTGATTATATGGGACCTTTTCCTGCCTCTAATGGATATACTAATATTTTAGTTGCTGTTGATTACGTTACTAAGTGGGTAGAAGCTATTCCAACTAGTAGTCCTGATCATAACACTTCTATTAAAATGCTTAAAGAAGTTATTTTTCCGAGGTTTGGAGTCCCTAGATATTTAATGACTTATGGTGGTTCACACTTTATTCATGGTGCTTTCCATAAAATGCTTGCTAAATATGATGTTAATCATAGAATTGCATCCCCTTATCACCCTCAGTCTAGTGGTCAAGTAGATTTGAGCAATAGAGACCTCAAATTAATTTTGCAAAAGATTGTTAATAGGTCTAGAAAGAATTGGTCCAAGAAACTTGATGACGCATTATGGGCTTATAGAATTGCATACAAAAATCCTATGGGTATGTCTCCGTATAAAATGGTTTATGGAAAAGAATGTCACTTACCTCTTGAACTAGAACATACGGCATATTGGGCTATTAAAGAGCTCAACTATGATTTTAAACTTGCCAGTGAGAAGAGGTTATTTGATATTAGCTCACTTGATGAATGGAGAACCCAAGCTTATGAAAATGCTAAGTTGTTTAAAGAAAAAGTTAAAAGATGGCATGACAAAAGGATACAAAAGCGTGAGTTTAATGTAGGTGATTATGTATTGCTATACAACTCTCATTTAAGATTTTTTGCAGGAAAACTTCTCTCTAAATGGGAAGGCCCTATGTTATCAAGGAGGTCTATTGTTCCGGTGCCATAAAATCAACAACTTCGAAGGCACAAATCCGAAGGTGGTAAACGGTCAAAGAATCAAACATTATATCTCAGGTAATCCCATAAATGTTGAAACCAATATTATTGAAACCGTAACCCCGGAGGAATACATAAGGGACACTTTCCGGAACGTTTCAGACTCCGAAAAGGAATAGGTATGTGGTACGGTAAGTAAACCGACTCCAAAACAGTTTTTAAGGCAATATTTCTCCGTTTTGGAATATTAGAAAAATAGAAAAATAAGTAGCAGTCCGGGAAGGACACGAGGGCTCCACGAGGGTGGAGGGCGCGCCCTACCCTCCTGGGCACGCCCCCCTACCTCGTGGGCACCTCGTGTGCTCTTCGGACTCTGTTTTCTTACACGACACGTATTTTGGTCGGTAAAAATTCATTATATAATCTCCCGGAGGTTTTGACTCCCGTATCACGCAAATATCTCCTGTCTTTGTTTCGAGCTGTCCTGCTGCAAATTTGAGCAACATGTCATCCCAGGATTCAGAAGGAGAGAGCTATGTGGCTGATTACCTTGCAGATCCTAAAGTCTATGGGGATGTGGAGCATTGTGGTTGGACTACGGAAGAAGAAGAGGACTATGAACCTAAGGGAAAGGAGGAGACGAGCTCAGATGAAGATGAAGTCCCACTACCTCAACCTGGGTACATGCATGTGGAGTTCAAAAAGTCAAGCCTCCCTGATAGAGTAAAGAAACCTAAGATTGAGTTTATCCCTTTTCGCCTCTTGCAGGAAAACAAACAGGAACTATGCAAAAAGATACTGAGCCTGGAGCAGGAGATCTAGGACCTAAGGGACCAAAATTATGTCCTCAAGCGCAAATTAAGGAAGAAGCCTACGCCATCAACAAAACCACCATCTTCTTCACCAACAAAGGAGACATAATCACATGGGTATGGGCACTCCCTTTGGCAGCTGCCAAGCGTGGGGGAGTGCCCCCGTATCGTATCACCATCACTTTTATCTTTACCGTTTTTCTTAGTTTGATCCTTTTGATAATATCTTGATCTAGTAGAATAAAGTTCATGGCTTGATCTAGTTTTGAGTTTTGCTTTATGATCCCTCTATGTAATCGAGTCCGTGAGCTATATATAATAAAGATTAGTATTGAGTCAAGGGCTTGATTCTTTTGCCATGATCCTAAGTGAATAAAAGAAAAGAGAAATAAATAAAAAGGGAAACAAAGAGATCATATGGATCTTATGGAGAGTAATGAGCTTACATAGAAAAAGTATGATGAATAAAAGTTGTTGAGAGTTGACAAACATAGTTTTGGTCATAGTTGCAATTAATAGGAAGTAATAAATAAAGAGAGGTCTTCACATATAAATATACTATCTTGGACATCTTTTATGATTGTGAGAACTCATTAAATATGACATGCTAAAAAGTTGATGTTGGACAAGAAAGACAACGTAATGGGTTATGTTTTCTTAATCTGAGATAAATTATATTGTCATGGATCATCCAACGTGGTTGAGCTTGCCTTTCCCCCTCATGCTAGCCAAATTCATCACTCCAAGTAGAGATACTACTTGTGCTCCCAAATACCCTTAAACCAGTTTTGCCATGAGAGTCCACCATACCTACCTATGGATTGAGTAAGATCCTCCAAGTAAGTTGTCATCGGTGCAAAGCAATAAAAATTGCTCTCTAAATATGTATGACTTATTAGTGTGGGAGAAAATAAACTTTATACGATCATGTGATATGGAAGAAATAAAAGCGATAGACTGCATAATAAAGGTTCATATCACAAGGGGCAATATAAAGTGACGTTCTTTCGCATTGAGATTTTGTGCATCCAACCATAAAAGCGCATGGCAACCTCTGCTTCCCTCTGTGAAGGGCCTATCCTTTATTATTATCTTCTACCTTATGCAAGAGTCATGGTGATCTTCTCCTTTTTATTTTTCATTTTATCCTTTGGCAAGCTCAGCATGTTGGAAAGAACATGATATATATATCTAATTGGATGTAGGCGAGCATGAACCATTATTGTTGACATTATCCTTGAGGTAAAAGGTTGTGGGGCAAAACTATAAGCCCCTATCTTTCTCTGTGTTCGATTAAAACTCCATAACCACAAGTATTGCGTGAGTGTTAGCAATTATGGAGGACTAAATGATAGTTGAGTATGTGGACTTGCTTTTTAGCTCTGACATAGACTCTTTCCGATGTTATGATAAATTGCAATTGCTTCAATGACTGAGATTATAGTTTGTCGGAGCCCAATAAGGTTTATGATTTATACTCTTGCATTGTGAATAGATCATCACTTGAACATAAGTAATCATATGACAAAATCTATATATGTTGCTGTTATGAGAATAATCATGATGCCTTCATGTCCGTATTTTATTTTTATCGACGCCTCTACCTCTAAACATGAGGACATATTTATTTTTATCGGTTTTTCGCTTGAGGACAAGCGAGGTCTAAGCTTGGGGGAGTTGATACATCCATTTTGCATCATGCTTTTATACCAATATTTATTGCATTATGGACTGTTATTTCACTTTATGTCACAATACTTATGGCTATTCTCTCTTATTTTACAAGGTTTACATAGGGAGGGAGAATGCCGGCAGCTGGAATTCTGGGCTGGAAAAGGAGCAAATATTAGAGACCTATTCTGCGCAACTCCAAAAGTCCTGAAACTCCACGGAACATCTTAAAATAAATAAAGAAAAATCCTCGCCAAAGATGAAGGCCAGGGGCCCCACACCCTGCTCACGAGGGTGGGGGGCGCCCCCCCCTAGGGCGCGCCCCCTACCTTGTGGGCCCCCTGGTGGCTCTTCGACGTCCATCTTCTCCAATATGAAGTCTTTCGGTGAGAAAAAAATAGGAGGGAACTTTTCGGGACGAGACTCCGCCGCCACAAGGCGGAACCTTGGCGGAACCAATCTAGAGCTCCGGCAGAGTTGTTCTGCCGGGGATACTTCTGTCGGATTTCGGGTTCTGGCAGACCCTTGAGGTTCGAACACTGGGGTGCGCGCGGAGATTTCGCCTCCTAACTACCTGCACCCCTCCGCCTTGCTAGGATCTAAACTATGGAAAGAACAACACAAGAGACACAGGGTTTATACTGGTTCGGGCCACCGTTGTGGTGTAATACCCTACTCTAGTGTGTGCTGTGGTGGATTGCCTCTTGGGCTGATGATGATGAACAATACAAGGAAGAACAGCCTCGCGAGGGTTTGTTCTTGGCTGGGGCGATGAACTGCTGGGAGGAGTTCAGTCACCTTTCTCTCTCTCTCTCTACCTGATCTTCTTTATCCTTCGATCCCTCTCTTTCCTTCCAACCTCCGAACCCCCCTTTGCTCTGTGGGTGGCTGGTCCTATTTATAGAGGCCCTGGTCCTCTTCCCAAATATTGAGCGGGAAGGGAGCCAACAATGGCGGGCTAATTTGAAGGGGGACAGCTAGTATCAGCTATCCTGACAAAAGTAGTCTTCGCCTACGCAAAGCTCTGGTGATGACGCCGTCTTGGACTCCACGGTGACCTCTGTCTCGTAGTCCTCCTGGTCTTGGTCTCATTGCACCGAAATGGCAACCTTTGCCTGATGCCTCGGTACTCCATGGCTGCACTTGCCCCCTTTGCACCAAAGAGGAAAGGAGGACACTGCGCGGGCTGGCACCCGCCTGGCGCCCTTGGTCGTTATGGCTTGCGTCACGGGCACCTCGTGAGGTACCCTGCCTTGATCTCTCCGCCTTCTCGTGAGCCAGCCTGATGAGGCCGCGCCTGAAGAAGCTCCGCGTCGTCCGCCCCATGATGCTTGGCCCCTCACGAGGGTCTTGGGTTTGTGTTGGTGAAGATGGGCCGCGCTGGGCCCCCCTTTGAGCCACGCCGCAGGCCGCCGGCAGGAAAGTCTGGGGACCCCCATTCCCAGAATGCCGACAGTAGCCCCCGGGCCCAAGCCGCGCCCGGACATGGCCGTGCAGGAAGGTAGAAGGGCAAGAGCGAAGCGCTGCGGGCCCTAACAGCCTGCAGCCTTAGGCGCCGCGTGGCAGCTGATTGGACGTGGGCGGCACTGTTCCCCCACGCCCTCCTTATTTTGCGCCATGCTAGGCGGACCCGTAGTCGTACACAGCCGTTCCCCTTTTTGGTTGCTCGAGCGCCCTCTGTCCTTCTTCCGCTCGAACTCTGGTTTCTGTTCTCAACTCAATCTTGAACCTTCCCCCCCCCTTCCCATCGCCATGGCTCCGACGAAGAAGGGAAGAGGGAAGAAACCCGTGTCTCCGCCTTGCCCGCCGCCGTTGACGGTCTCCGCCGAGGGCTTGGGCAGGGTCAGCTTGGCCCTGGCCACCATCTTCAATGAATGCGGGAGGACGACGGCCTGGCCCGCGTCCCAAATCTCCATCGACAGGATAGCCACCGAGGTCCCGTATTTTGCCGACGCCCTGTGGGCGGGTCTGGTTCCTCCCTTTTCTGATTTCTTCAATGCCATGCTTTCCCACTATCAGATCCACATGATGCATCTGGGTCCTGAATCCATCACTCTCCTTTCGGTCTTCACCTTTGTTCGCGAGGCCATGATGGGCATCCTTCCTTCGGTCACCTTGCTGCGTCACTTCTTCTCGCTGCGCCTTGTTGACTCTACCCAATGCTGAGCGTGTGTGAGCTTCGTCACCGCGTCTGAGACGGCGGCCTCTGGGATTGACTTCAAGCTCCCTCCGCCCGCGGCTGGGTTCCACGAGCGGTGGCTCTGTGTGGATGCCGGGGTGCCCAGCCCCCTGCTGTCGGAGCCAACTTCGCCTGCTGTCCCCAATTCGGTCTGGGGCCAGGAGACGCTTGAGAGCCCCCGGCTCGTCTTCGTCTGGCACCGCTTCGCGTTCTTGAGGTCGCTTGGTGCGACAACGCCCAAGGTGGTGAAGGAGTTCCTGCTACACCGTGTTGCTCCTCTCCAGCGCCACTCCCGCCGGATGTGGGCCTTCAGCGGGCGCGATGATCGTATGAGGCTCCAGGAAGAGGACCTGACGCCTGAAGTGCTGAGGACGGCGCTCTTGACCTTTACGGGGGACCCCAACCCTGGCAGTATCCAGCAGGGAGGGGCCTTGTTGTACCTCTGCCAGAGCGGGGGCGATTTTGTGAGGCAGATGCCTATCTTCGACGAGTGGGGGCCACGCCCCGCGGGCCTCCAGGGGCCTCGCGAGAACCCAGTGGTGGTGACCGCCCTTCCAGTCGGCCAAGGCGACTCTTCCTCAAGTGGCGGAGCAGGGAGGCACGAGGCGCCAGAGGCTGATGGGGCTCCCGGCGGGGTGACAGCGCCCGGGCGAGGCTCATGAGGAAGCAGTTATCGGGGCCCGTGCCGCCGAGGCTGAGGGTATCAAGCAGCCGCCCTCTGCGCCTATGACCGAGGCCACTGAGCCTCCGGCGGCTTCTCTTGGCAAGGTGATTGGCGGCGCACGTTAGGCAGGCGCCCCTAACGCAGATCGCCCTGACGCTCCATCTTCGTCGCGGGTTGATCCCTGCACCCAACTCTTAGGCTGCTTCCGCGTGGACTTTGAGGCCCTCCGGAAGAGAAGGGAGGCCCTGGGCGATGATTACCCTTGTCGCTTGCTGAAGCGTAGGAAGTACTTCGCCACTGATGAGTAAGCCTTCTCCTTTCCCAGCTCCCGATCCTTCTGTTGCTCTTACTGACCCTTGCTCCGCATGCCCCTTCCAGCCGAGCTTGCGGAGACAGCTGAGGAGCCGTCCCCCTTGGCTTCGGCCCCTCCATCGTCTTCAAGCGCTCCAAGCAGTGGTGCCCTTGTGGTGAGGGAGATCTGCGAGGTGAACTGTCCCGAGGCGTATCATGGCCCCGGGCACCTCGCGATCCTTCATGGGCCTTCTCGTGGCATAGCCGGCCTGCCGTGGGCTTCTCGCCTGGTCGTGGACTGCAATTGGCTGAGGCGCTTCCTGCGCTCTTCACCTGGGGACGGGCTGGCCCCCGGCCGGGCTTCTGACGCGGCGTGCCTGGCCGTCGCAAGGGTGCCAGCCCCCAGCCCCCAGCCCGGAGGGGGAGTGCTGAGTCGCGGCCCCCGGTGCTTGCTTGGGGCAGATGATGGTGTGGAAGACGTGCTCGAGCGCGCTCGGGAGCGTCACGCTCTCCGCCAAGGATTCCTTCGAAGGGCGGCTGACGCGGTAAGCCTGCTTGGAGAGGAGCTTGCCGATGAAGACACGCGCCTTGAGGCCTATGGCCTGTGCCTGGCTGCAGAGAGGCGCGAGCTGGAGGGCGCCATCGCCCTTGCGCGCCGTCAGCGCGATCTTGACGACGCAGAGGCCAAGGCGTCGCTGGTGGCCTCTCGGGAGGCCCGATCTTCGGCCGCTGAGGAGGCTCGGGAAGCTGACCGGCGGCGAACGGCGGCGGAGGAGCGGGCTCCGGAGCTCCTGGCCTGGTGCCACTCGCTGGAGGAGCAGGTGGAGCTGCGCGAGGCAGCCCTCGCATCGATGAAGGTGGCCTCTGGCGACTCAGCAGAGCTCCAGAAGCGTGAGGAGGCGCCGACGCTAGAAGCCACCGAACGTACCCATGAGTACGAGCGTCTGGATACGAGGGAGCGCTTGGTGACGCAGGCAGAGGATGATGTTGCTGCACAGGAAGCCCGCGTCCTGGAGGAGGTCGGACGTCGAGTGGCGATGGCGCATTTGACCCTCGAGCACGAGTTCGAAGAGAAGCTGGGGTTGATCCGAGCCGAAGCCGAACGCAGGACTGCTGCCTTGAGGGCCAAGCTGGAGGAGGCGACGCGGCGGGCCGACGCTTTCCGGGCCGCTCTTGAGGTGGCACAAGGTGAGTTAACTGCCTCCCAGGCCGAGGTGCTCCTTCTCCGCCAGTGGGTGGAGGAGGCTGAGGTCGTCGCGGGCTAGAACACGGACGAGATCCGTCAGCGGCGGATCCTGGAGCATGAGCACGGCCCCATGCTTGCCACACTCCGGGAGAGAGCCAACATAGCCTTGGGCAACATCTGCGACGCGGCTGTTGGCGAGCCGCACGCAGTCAACTATGCTGGCAATCTTCAGTTCTTCACTGACGTGGTGATGCAGCTGGAGGCGCGGTCGGTCAGGGCTGATAGGTTGGTGGAGGAGAGGAGCCACGCCCTGCTTGGGCGCGCCTTTTCTCGCGTCTTCAGCCACCTCCGGAACATGGATCCCCACTTTGATTTTGACGCCGCCATCGCCCCAGTCCCCCAGGCCGTCCGAGGCAACCTGGCGCACTGGGTGGAAGACAATGTGGATGCTCTTATCAGGGCCTTCGCTTCGGACAATGATGACGCGATCGTAGCGGCCGACGAGGGCGGCGTGGTGAACGGCCCTGACGCCGCTGGCGGTGACGCTGACAGCGATGGCGAGTTCAGCGACGCCAGCAACGGCTCGGGTGGTGCTCCTGAGAACGCATTGGGGGATTCATCCGACTGATTATGCATCGCTCCTACTTCCTTACCCTGCATGAATAGAACTCAGGTTTTGGCCTGATTGCAGTGAGAGCATCTTGGAGGGGGGGGCCTTATGTAAAACTTGTGTTCATCGTATTAGTAGACGCTACATTGCCCATGCGCCCGCGCCAAGTGGTTGGCCCAAGTGACGCGCTGGTCGGCTAGTTTACCTTTGTCCCGTGCCGGCCCTGAGGCAGCCCGTGGGGGGTTGTGGTGTCTCGAGTGTTCCCTGATTGGGTTCGTAGGATCTGTAGTAAAACACCCTCCTGAGAGGTCACGCTGGCGGCAGTCTGGGCTGCGCGCAAGCTAGGCCTGACCCGGCTAGCGAGGGGCTCGCGAGGGGAGGCAGCTGAGGCGAAGCGGTAACCAAAACGCGAGAAATTTCTCGAACGAGACTAAGCACCCCTTCCCCAAACACACGCAAATATTAAATTCGAATCCAACTTGAATCTAGTGAGGGAAAGCGACAACCAAAGGGAAGAGCAACGAAAGCAAACAAAAGGCCGCGTCCGGCACCTAGTCTATTCTTGGACGTCTTCTCACTAGCGCGGAGCTAAGTGCTGCCACTGGGCGTGGGAGGGAGCCCTAGGGCCTGAAGCCGGCACCCCTGAGACTCCGGGGCGTGTACAGCCCCACTCATTATTACGTGAGAGTGTCACGGGGTGGCGAGCTTCACAGGCACTGGGCCTTCTTCACAGGTACTGGCCTTGCTTCATATCGCCAGATGAAGGCCCCGCCTTGCGCCACACTCTAGTGCCATCAACAACGACCGGAAACCAGGACGCCGCCGATGGGGTAGAGCGGTCGCCAGCGGTTCCCCCGACGACCACGGGCCCTCCGCCGGGGGCAGGCCCTGAGGCACCTCGCCAGCGGAGGGCCTACCTCCTGAGAACACCTTGCTCCGAATGCCGCGGTGGTGATGTCGGATCCCGGCCCCTCTCCTACAGCCCCCTGCGCCCTCCTCCCGAGGGGCAGAAGACTGTGGGAGCGGGCAGCTGCTCGCTGTGGCGACCTGCACCTGCTGCGATCCATGGTTAGCATATACCTGCTCCTGAAGAATTAGCGGTACCCGATAATCGTTGCCCCCAGCATGGCGAGTGGGACCGTCCCGGGGCTCCTGGAAAGGCTCAGCTTCTGGCGCCTCGTCTCCCCAGCTTGGGCTGAGGAGCGAGCCTTGTTCGCTCTCGTGTGGGTGTCCTTGGTCCATCATGAGGGGCACGTATTCCTCCAGCGCCGTCATCCCGAATGCCATGCTGTAATGCCGCGCATGCCACGCGGTCCTGCCTGACGCGCCCACCGTGGGGTGGCAGCGCGGCTGTCCACTGGGGCCGTGGGTCGCGTCGAGTCCTTCTTCTTCGCGGACCGGGAGTGGGGGCAGCGCCGCCGCCGGTCCGGCGCTGACAGCTTCGCTGGCGTTGAAGTAGCCTTGGAGCCAGTAGGCGCGCGCGGAGCCCCCGCGCGGGCCGCCCTGGGCTTGAGATGGGAGCTGGGTGGAGAAGGCGTGAGCCCCCGAGGCGGCGAAGCCCAGGAGCTCTGCCACTCGCTCCAGCAGCACGTCGTGGCCGCCCTCCAGCAGCCTGCACTGCAGCAGCTCTCGGGCCACTGTGAGCGCGGCCCTCGAGTTCGCCTGCTCCCTGCGGGTGTACGGCGTCGTGGTCGCAGCGTGATTGGAGGCCCTTGCTGCTGACCGCGCCTGCCGCGGTGTGAGAGCTGTCGAAGCCTGTTCGTGTCGCCCGCGGCCCGCAGTGCCCTGCGGACCGCGAGCTACCTGGGGCACGGGGTCGCCCGAGGCAAGCGGCTCTGCGCAGGCGGGCCACGCCACCCACGGATTTGGGTTGCCCGCCTGGTCGCCGGACATGGTGATGACGACGCGACGGGGCGCGAAGCGGTAGAAGGTGGATTCCGGTGCACCCCTACCTGGCACGCCAAATGTCATATTTCGGGTTCCGGCAGACCCTTGAGGTTCGAACACTGGGGTGCGCGCGGAGATTCCGCCTCCTACCTACCTGCACCTCTCCGCCTTGCTAGGATCTAAACTATGGAAAGAACAACATAAGAGACACAGGGTTTATACTGGTTCGGGCCACCGTTGTGGTGTAATACCCTACTCTAGTGTGTGGTTTGGTGGATTGCCTCTTGGGCTGATGATGATGAACAATACAAGGAAGAACAGCCTCGCGAGGGTCTGTTCTTGGCTGGGGTGATGAACTGCTGGGAGGAGTTCAGTCACCTTTCTCTCTCTCTCTACCTGATCTTCTTTATCCTTCGATCCCTCTCTTTCCTTCCTACCTCCGAACCCCCCTTTGCTCTGTGGGTGGCTGGTCCTATTTATAGAGGCCCTGGTCCTCTTCCCAAATATGGAGCGGGAAGGGAGCCAACAATGGCGGGCTAATTTGAAGGGGGACATCTAGTATCAACTATCCTGACAAAAGTAGTCTTCGCCTGCGCAAAGCTCTGGTGATGACGCCGTCTTGGACTCCACGGTGACCTCCATCTCGTAGTCCTCCTGGTCTTGGTCTCGTTGCACCGAAATGGCAACCTTTGCCTAATGCCTCAGTACTCCACGGTTGCGCTTGCCCCCTTTGCACCAAAGAGGAAAGGAGGACACTGCGCGGGCTGGCACTCGCCTGGCGCCCTTGGTCGTCATGGCTTGCGTCACGGGCACCTCGTGAGGTACCCCGCCTTGATCACTCCGCCTCCTCGTGAGCCAACCTGACAAGGCTGCACTTGAAGAAGCTCTGCGTCGTCCGCCCCACGAGGCTTGGCCCCTCGCGAGGGTCTTGGGTTCGTGTTGGTGAAGATGGGCCGCGCTGGGCCCCCCTTTGAGCCACGCCGCAGGCCGCATGCAGGCAAGTCTGGGGACCCCCATTCCCAGAACGCCGACAACTTCCCTTCGGGAGGGGGAAATCATCACCATCGTCATCACCAACGCTCCTCTCATCGGGAGAGGGCAATCTCCATCATCCACCCACTCTTCATTCGTGGAGAGAGCCATCAGAACATACCTACACTTCCATCCTATATTTTCTGAGAGATAACCACCTACACTAGTGTTGAAACCAAGATATTCCATTCCTATGATATGAATCTTGATCTATAGCCTTCCCCAAGTTGCTTTCCACTCAAATCATCTTTCCACCAAATCCAAATCCTGTGAGAGAGAGTTGAGTGTTGGGGAGACTATCATTTGAAGCACAAGAGCAAGGAGTTCATCATCAACACACCATTTGTTACTTCTTGGAGAGTGGTGTCTCCTAGATTGGCTAGGTGTCACTTGGGAGCCTCCGACAAAGATTGTGGAGTTGAACCAAGGAGTTTGTAAGGGCAAGGAGATCGCCTACTTTGTGAAGATCTACCGCTAGTGAGGCAAGTCCTTCATGAGCGATGGCCATGATGGGATAGACAAGGTTGCTTCTTCGTGGACCCTTCATGGGTGGAGACCTCCGTGGACTCGTGCAACCGTTACCCTCCGTGGGTTGAAGTCTCCGTCAACGTGGATGTATGATAGCACCACCTATCGGAACCACGACAAAAACATCCGTGTCTCCAATTGCGTTTGAATTCTCCAAACCCTTCCCTTTACATTCTTGCAAGTTGCATGCTTTACTTTCCGCTGCTCATATACTCTTTGCATGCTTGCTTGATATGTATTGTGTTTGTTAAACTAGTGCCTAAACTCCACTTCAACTTAAAGAAATTAAAAACTGCAACTTTTGGCACTTAGTGTCTAATCACCCCCCTCTAGACACCTATTCTCGATCCTTTCAATTGGTATCAGAGCTTTGGTCTCCATTGCCTTGGTTTAAACACCATTGGAGGAAGATGGGTGAGTCTACTTTGGGGAGTCTTAGACGTAGAGTGCCTATTCTTGATGGAGAATATTTTCATGAGTGGAAAAATGAAATTCTTGAGATTTTCAATGAATATCACTTGAACACGTATATTTCTAGCCCTTGTGCACCTCATGTTGATCCCATGCATCCTACCCTTGATGAATCAAGTGACATGATTCGCAATCTTAGAACTGTTAATCTTATTGTTGGGGAACGTAGTAATTTCGAAAATTTCCTATGCACACGCAAGATCATGGTGATGCATAGCAACGAGAGGGGAGAGTGTGATCTACGTACCCTTGTAGACCGACAGCAGAAGCGATAGCACAACGCGGTTGATGTAGTCGTACGTCTTCACGGCCCGACCGATCAAGCACCGAAACTACAGCACCTCCGAGTTCTAGCACACGTTCAGCTCGATGACGATCCCCGGACTCCGATCCAGCAAAGTGTCGGGGAAGAGTTCCGTCAGCACGACGGCGTGGTGACGATCTTGATGTACTACCGTCGCAGGGCTTCGCCTAAGCACCGCTACAATATTATCGAGGACTATGGTGGAAAGGGGGCACCGCACACGGCTAAGAATATGATCACGTGGATCAACTTGTGTCTCTAGGGGTGCCCCTTGCCCCCGTATATAAAGGATCAAGGAGGGGGTGCGGCCGTCCAGGAGGAGGGCGCGCCAGGAGGAGTCCTACTCCCACCGGGAGTAGGATTCCCCCCCTTTCCTAGTTGGAATAGGATTCGGGAGGGGGAAAGAGGAGCGAGAGAAGGAAGGGGGGGCGCCGCCCCCCTCTCCTTGTCCTATTCGGACTAGGGGGGAGGGGCGCGCGGCCCAGCCCTGGCCACCTCTCCTCTCTTCCACTAAAGCCCACTAAGGCCCATATACCTCCCGGGGGGTTCCGATAACTTCTCGGTACTCCGGTAAAATCCCGATTTCACCCGGAACACTTCCGATATCCAAATATAGGCTTCCAATATATCAATCTTTATGTCTCGACCACTTCAAGACTCCTCATCATGTCCGTGATCACATCCGGGACTCCGAAAAAACTTCGGTATATCAAAATGCATAAACTCATAATATAACTGTCATAGAAACCTTAAGCGTGCGGACCCTACGGGATCGAGAACGATGTAGACATGACCGAGACACGTCTCCGGTCAATAACCAATAGCGGAACCTGGATGCTCATATTGGCTCCTACATATTCTACGAAGATCTTTTATCGGTCAGACCGCATAACAACATACGTTGTTCCCTTTGTCATCGGTATGTTACTTGCCCGAGATTCGATCGTCGGTATCTCAATACCTAGTTCAATCTCGTTACCGGCAAGTCTCTTTACTCGTTCCGTAATACATCATCTCACAACTAACTCATTAGTTGCAATGCTTGCAAGGCTTATGTGATGTGCATTACCGAGAGGGCCCAGAGATACCTCTCCGACAATCGGAGTGACAAATCCTAATCTCAAAATACGCCAACCCAACATGTACCTTTGGAGACACCTGTAGAGCTCCTTTATAATCACCCAGTTACGTTGTGACGTTTGGTAGCACACAAAGTGTTCCTCCGGCAAACGGGAGTTGCATAATCTCATAGTCATAGGAACATGTATAAGTCATGAAGAAAGCAATAGCAACATACTAAACGATCGGGTGCTAAGCTAATGGAATGGGTCATGTCAATCACATCATTCTCCTAATGATGTGATCCCGTTAATCAAATAACAACTCTTTTGTTATGGTTAGGAAACATAACCATCTTCGATTAACGAGCTAGTCAAGTAGAGGCATACTAGTGACACTCTGTTTGTCTATGTATTCACACATGTATTACGTTTCCGGTTAATACAATTCTAGCATGAATAATAAACATTTATCATGATATAAGGAAATAAATAATAACTTTATTATTGCCTCTAGGGCATATTTCCTTCAGTCTCCCACTTGCACTAGAGTCAATAATCTAGTTCACATCGCCATGTGATTCAACACTAAGAGTTCACATCACCATGTGATTAACACCCATAGTTCACATCGTCATATGACCTATACCCAAAGGGTTTACTAGAGTCAATAATCTAGTTCACATCATTTATGTGATGAACACCCAAAGAGTACTAAGGTGTGATCATGTTTTGCTTGTGAGATAATTTTAGTCAACGGGTCTGTCACATACAGATCCGTAAGTATTTTGCGAATTCTATGTCTACAATGCTCTGCACGGAGCTACTCTAGCTAATTGCTCCCTCTTTCAATATGTATCTAGATCGAGACTTAGAGTCATCCAGATCTGTGTCAAAACTTGCATCGACGTAACTTTTTACGATGAACCTTTTGTCACCTCCATAATCGAGAAATATTTCCTTATTCCACTAAGGATAATTTTGACCAATGTCCAGTGATCTACTCTTAGATCACTATTGTACTCCCTTGCTTAACACAGTGTAGGGTATACAATAGATCTGGTACACATCATGGCATACTTTATAGAACCTATGGCTGAGGCATAGGGAATGACTTTCATTCTCTTTCTATCTTCTGCCGTGGTCGGGCTTTGAGTCTTACTCAATTTCATACCTTGTAACACAGCCAAGAACTCTTTCTTTGACTATTCCATTTTTGAACTACTTCAAAATATTGTCAAGGTATGTACTCATTGAAAAAACTTATCAAGCGTCTTGATCTATCTCTATAGATTTTGATGCTTCATATGTAAGCAGCTTCACCGAGGTCTTTCTTTGAAAAACTTCTTTAAAAACACTCCTTTATGCTTTGCAGAATAATTCTACATTATTTCTGATCAACAATATGTCATTCACATATACTTATCAGAAATGTTGTAGTGCTCCCACTCACTTTCTTGTAAATACAGGCTTCACCGCAAGTCTGTATAAAACTATATGCTTTGATCATACTATCAAAGCGTTTATTCCAACTCCGAGAGGCTTGCACCAGTCCATAAATGGATCGCTGAAGCTTGCACACTTTCTTAGCTCCTTTTGGATCGACAAAACCTTCCAGCTGCATCATATACAACTCTTCTTCCATAAATCCATTCAGGAATGCAGTTTTGACATCCATTTGCTGGATTTCATAAAATGCGGCAATTGCTAACATGATTCGGACAGACTTAAGCATAGATACGAGTGAGAAACTCTCATCATAGTCAACACCTTGAACTTGTCGAAAACCTTTTTGCGACAATTCTAGCTTTGTAGATAGTAACACTACTATCAGCGTCCGTCTTCCTCTTGAAGATCCATTTAATCTCAATGGCTCTCCGATCATTGGGCAAGTCAATCAAAGTCCATACTTTGTTCTCATACATGGATCTCATCTCAGATTTCATGGCCTCAAGCCATTTCACGGAATCTAGGCTCATCATCGCTTCCTCATAGTTCGCAAGTTCGTCATGGTCTAGTAACATGACTTCCAGAATAGGATTACCGTACCACTTTGGTGCGGATCTCACTCTGGTTTACCTACGAGATTCAGTATTAACTTGATCTGAAGTTACATGATCATCATCATTAGTCTTCCTCACTAATTGGTGTAGTAGTCACAGGAACAGATTTCTTGTGATGAACTACTTTTCAATAAGGGAGAAGGTACAATTACCTTATCAAGTTCTACTTTCCTCCCGCTCACTTCTTTCAAGAGAAACTCCTTCTCTAGAAAGGATCCATTCTTAGCAATGAATGTCTTGCCTTCAGATCTGTGATAGAAGGTGTACCCAATAGTCTCCTTTGGGTATCCTATGAAGACATATTTCTCCAATTTGGGTTTGAGATTATCAGGATGAAACTTTTTCATATAAGCATCACAATCCCAAACTTTAAGAAACGACAACTTTGGTTTCTTGCCAAACCACAGTTCAGATTGTGTCGTCTCAACGGACTTAGATGGTGCCCTTTTAAACTTGAATGCGGCTGTCTTTAATGCATAACCCCAAAACGATAGTGGTAGATCGGTAAGAGACATCATAGATCGCACCATATCTAATAAAGTACGGTTATGATGTTCGGACACACCATTATGTTGTGGTGTTCCAGGTGGCGTGAGTAGTGAAACTATTTCACATCATTTTAACTGAAGGCCAGACTCGTAACTCAAATATTTTACCTCTGCGATCATATCGTAGAAACTTTTATTTTCTTGTTACGATGATTCTCCACTTCACTCTGAAATTCTTTGAACTTTTCAAATATTTTAGACTTGTGTTTCATTAAGTAGATATACCCATATCTGCTCAAATCATCTGTGATGGTCAGAAAATAATGATACCCGCCACGAGCCTTAACACTCATCGGATCTCATACATCAGTATGTATTATTTCCAATAAGTCAGTTGCTCGCTCCATAGTTCCGGAGAATGACGTTTTAGTCATCTTGCCCATGAGGCATGGTTCGCAAGCATCAACTGATTCATAATCAAGTGATTCCAAAAACCCATTAGCATGGAGTTTCTTCATGCACTTTACACCAATATGACCTAAACGGCAGTGCCACAAATAAGTTGCACTATCATTATTAACTTTGCATCTTTTGGTTTCAATATTATGATTATGTGTATCACTACGATCGAGATCCAACGAACTATTTTCATTGGGTGTGTAACCATATAAGGTTTTATTCATGTAAACAGAACAATAATTTATTCTCTTACTTAAATGAATAACCGTATTACAATAAACATGACCAAATCATATTCATGCTCAATGCAAACACCAAATAACACTTATTCAAGTTCAACACTAATCCCGAAAGTATAGGGAGTGTGCGATGATGATCATATCAATCTTGGAACCACTTCCAACACACATCGTCACTTCACCCTTAACTAGTCTCTGTTTATCCTGCAACTCCCGTTTCGAGTTACTAATCTTAGCAACTGAACTAGTATCAAATACTGAGGGGTTGCTATAAACACTAGTAAAGTACACATCAATAACATGTATATCAAATATACTTATGTTCACTTTGCCATCCTTCTTATCTGCCAATCACTTGGGGTAGTTCCGCTTCCAGTGACCAGTCCCTTTGCAGTAGAAACACTTAGTCTCAGGCTTAGGACCAGACTTGGGCTTCTTCACTTGAGCAGCAACTTGCTTGCTGTTCTTCTTGAAGTTCCCCTTCTTCCCTCTGCCCTTTTCTTGAAACTAGTGGTCTTGTCTACCATCAACACTTGATGTTTTTCTCGATTTCTACCTTCGTCAATTTCCGCATTACGAAGAGCTTGGGAATCGTTTCCGTTATCCCTTGCATATCATAGTTCATCACAAAATTCTACTAACTTGGTGATGGTGACTAGAGAATTCTATCAATAACTATCTTATCTGGAAGATTAACTCCCACTTGATTCAAGCGATTGTAGTATCCAGACAATCTGAGCACATGCTCACTAGTTGAGCGATTCTCCTCCATCTTTTAGCTATAGAACTTGTTGGAGACTTCATATCTCTCAACTCGGGTATTTGCTTGAAGTATTAACTTCAACTCCTGGAACATCCCATATGGTCCATGACGTTCAAAACTTCTTTGAAGTCCTGATTCTAAGACATTAAGCATGGTGCACTAAACTATCAAGTAGTCATCATATTGAGCTAGCCAAACGTTCATAACGTCTGCATCTGCTCCTGCAATAGGTCTGTCACCTAGCGGTGCATCAAGGACATAATTCTTCTGTGCAGCAATGAGGATAAACCTTAGATCACGGATCCAATCCGCATCATTGCTACTAACATCTTTCAACACAATTTTCTCTAGGAACATATCAAAATAAACACAGGGAAGCAACAACGCGAGCTATTGATCTACAACATAATTTGCAAAATACTACCAGGACTAAGTTCATGATAAATTTACGTTCAATTAATCATATTACTTAAGAACTCCCACTTAGATAGACATCCCTCTAATCTTTCTAAGTGATTACGTGATCCAAATCAACTAAACCATGTCCGATCATCACGTGAGATGGAGTAGTTTCATTGGTGAACATCGCTATGTTGATCATATCTGCTATATGATTCACGCTCGACCTTTCGGTCTCCGTGTTCCGAGGCCATATCTGTATATGCTTGGCTCATCAAGTATAACCTGAGTATTCTGCGTGTGCAACTGTTTTGCACCCGTTGTACTTGAACGTAGAGCCTATCACACCCGATCATCACGTGGTGTCTCAGCACGAAGAACTTTCGCAACGGTGCATACTCAGGGATAACACTTCTTGATAATTAGTGAGAGATCATCTTATAATGCTACCGTCAATCAAAGCAAGATAAGATCCATAAAATATAAACATCACATGCAATCAATATAAGTGATATGATATGGCCGCCATCATCTTGTGCTTGTGATCTCCATCTTCGAAGCACCGTCATGATCACCATCATCACTGGCGTGACACCTTGATCTCCATCGTAGTATTGTTGTTGTCTCACCAATCTTATGCTTCCACGACTATGGCCATCGCTTAGTGATAAAGTAAAGCATTACATCGCGATTGCATTGCATACAATAAAGTGACAACCATATGGCTCCTGCCAGTTGCCGATAACTTGGTTACAAAACATGATCATCTCATACAATAAAATTTAGCATCATGTCTTGACCATATCACATCACAACATGCCCTGCAAAAACAAGTTAGACGTCCTCTACTTTGTTGTTGCAAGTTTTACGTGGCTGCTACGGGCTTAAGCAAGAACCAATCTTACCTATGCATCAAAACCACAACGATAGTTTGTCAAGTTGGTGATGTTTTAACCTTCGCAAGGACCGGGCGTAGCCACACTCGGTTCAACTAAAGTTGGAGAAACTGTCACCCGCTAGCCACCTTTGTGCAAAGCACGTCGGGAGAACCGGTCTCGTGTAAGCGTACGCGTAATGTCGGTCCAGGCCGCTTCGTCCAACAATATCGCCGAACCAAAGTATGACATGCTGGTAAGCAGTATGACTTATATCGCCCACAACTCACTTGTGTTCTACTCGTGCATATAACATCAACACATAAAACCTAGGCTTTGATACCACTGTTGGGGAACGTAGTAATTTCAAAAATTTCCTACGCACACGCAAGATCATGGTGATGCATAGCAACAAGAGGGGAGAGTGTGATCTACGTACCCTTGTAGACCGACAGCGGAAGCGTTAGCACAACGCGGTTGATGTAGTCGTACGTCTTCACGGCCCGACCGATCAAGCACCGAAACTACGGCACCTCCGATTTCTAGAACACGTTCAGCTCGATGACGATCCCCGGACTCTGATCCAGCAAAGTGTCGGGGAAGAGTTCCGCCAGCACGACGGCGTGGTGACGATCTTGATGTACTACCGTCGCAGGGCTTCGCCTAAGCACCGCTACAATATTATCGAGGACTATGGTGGAAGGGGGCACCGCACACGGCTAAGAATATGATCACGTGGATCAACTTGTGTCTCTAGGGGTGCCCCTTGCCCCCGTATATAAAGGATCAAGGAGGGGGTGCGGCCGGCCAAGAGGAGTCCTACTCCCACCGGGAGTAGGATCCCCCCCCCTTTCCTAGTTGGAATAGGGTTCGGGAGGGGGAAAGAGGAGAGAGAGAAGAAGGGGGGGCGCCCCCCTCTCCTTGTCCTATTCGGACTAGGGGGGAGGGGCGCGCGGCCCAGCCCTGGCCACCTCTCCTCTCTTCCACTAAAGCCCACTAAGGCCCATATACCTCCCGGGGGGTTCCGGTAACTTCCCGATACTCCGGTAAAATCCCGATTTCACCCAAAACACTTCCGATATCCAAATATAGGCTTCCAATATATCAATCTTTATGTCTCTACCATTTCAAGACTCCTCATCATGTCCGTGATCACATCCGGGACTCCGAACAAACTTCGGTATATCAAAATGCATAAACTCATAATATAACTGTCATAGAAACCTTAAGCGTGCGGACCCTACGGGATCGAGAACAATGTAGACATGACCGAGACACGTCTCCGGTCAATAACCAATAGCGGAACCTGGATGCTCATATTGGCTCCTACATATTCTACGAAGATCTTTTATCGGTCAGACCGCATAACAACATACGTTGTTCCCTTTGTCATCGGTATGTTACTTGCCCGAGATTCGATCGTCGGTATCTCAATACCTAGTTCAATCTCGTTACCGGCAAGTCTCTTTACTCGTTCCGTAATACATCATCTCACAACTAACTCATTAGTTGCAATGCTTGCAAGGCTTATGTGATGTGCATTACCGAGAGGGTCCAGAGATACCTCTCCGACAATCGGAGTGACAAATCCTAATCTCAAAATACTCCAACCCAACATGTACCTTTGGAGACACCTGTAGAGCTCCTTTATAATCACCCAGTTACGTTGTGACGTTTGGTAGCACACAAAGTGTTCCTCCGGCAAATGGGAGTTGCATAATCTCATAGTCATAGGAACATGTATAAGTCATGAAGAAAGCAATAGCAACATACTAAACGATCGGGTGCTAAGCTAATGGAATGGGTCATGTCAATCACATCATTCTCCTAATGATGTGATCCCATTAATCAAATAACAACTCTTTTGTTTATGGTTAGGAAACATAACCATCTTCGATTAACGAGCTAGTCAAGTAGAGGCATACTAGTGACACTCTGTTTGTCTATGTATTTACACATGTATTATGTTTCCGGTTAATACAATTCTAGCATGAATAATAAACATTTATCATGATATAAGGAAATAAATAATAACTTTATTATTGCCTCTAGGGCATATTTCCTTCACTTATCACTAGAGGCTTGCCTAGTAACTTGATTGGATGTTTGCCTACTCTTAAGTGTGCCTACACCATATGGAAATTTCTTGAGGAACTCTTTCCAAATTTATTCCTTGAAAGATCTAGATGAAATTCCCCATAAGTCTATTGCCTTGATTAAGAAGAGTTCCAATGATCCCAAATTTGGTGACTGCTTATTTGAGCTTACTAATCTTACGAGTGCCAAAGGAGATGTTGGAATCATTAGAAATATCATTTCTAGAGCTATTAGAATTCATAAATATAACTATAGAAATGATGATTTATCTAATGAATTGCCCTCTCTAGGAATTGATCAATCACAAGATGATGTTGAACATTAATACTCGGATGAGGATGATGATGATAGTGACTATGATCTCGATGATGCGATGAGACACTTTGGTCTTATGGAAAATCTTCGCGGCTACATGGCTGGAGGAAAGGAATGGGTCCTTGATAGTGGATGTACTGATCATATGACCGGAGATAAAGACATGGTCCATGAGCTTGCTGAAAATGACGGCCCTCGAAAGTATGTCACTTTTGGTGATAATTCAAAGGGTAAGGTGGTTGGCCTTGGTAAGGTGGCCATCTCACATGATAGCTCCATACAAAATGTCATGCTCGTTGAATCTCTTGGCTACAACTTACTTTCAGTATCTAGACTTGCTGATTTCGGTTTCAATGTCCTATTTACTGAAGTAGACTGCCAACTGTTTCGTAGAGATAATCATAAAATGGTATTTACCAGTATACATAGAGGAGATCTTTACATTGTTGATTTCACTAAAAAGGCTCAACCTAAAACTTGTTTAATTGCTAAATCTTCTAAAGGCTGGTTGTGGCATAGAAGGCTAGGCCATGTGGGCATGCGAAACCTTGAAAAACTCATTAAAGGAAATCATATCCTTGGCGTCAACGATGTCATATTTGACAAGGATAGACTTTGTAGTGCTTGTCAAGCAGGGAAACAAGTTGGAGCAAGTCATCGCGCTAAGAACATCATGACCACAAGAAGACCACTCGAGCTACTTCACATGGATCTCTTTGGTCCAAATGCCTACAAGAGTCTCGGTGGTATCTCATTTGGTTTGGTCATAGTTGGTGATTTTTCATGATTTACGTGGGTGTTCTTTCTTGATGACAAATCGCAGGTCCAAAAGATCTTTTAAAACTTTGCTAGGAAGGCCCAAAATCAATTTGACGTGAAGATCAAGAAGGTTCGGAGTGACAATGGAACGGAGTTCAAGAACGCAAATGTGGACACATTTCTTGACGAAGAAGGGATCGCACATGAGTTCTCGGCTACGTACACACCTCAACAAATGGAGTTGTTGAGAGGAAGAACCGGACTCTTATCGAGATGGCAAGAATGATGCTTGGTGAGTATAAGACGCCAAAACACTTTTGGGCAGAAGCGGTAGAGACAGCTTGTCATGCAACAAATCGCTTGTATCTTCACAAGCTACTCGGCAAGACGGCATACGAGCTCCTCACCGGTAACAAACCCCAAGTTGGATACTTTCGAGTATTCGGCTCAAAGTGCTACATTCTTGATAAGCATTGTTGTTCTAAATTTGCTCCTAAGTCTCAGGAAGGTTTCCTACATGGTTATGGCTCAAACTCTCACACATACCGTGTCTATAACAATTTCACCTGAAAGGTTGAAGAAACGGTAAATGTGAAGTTTGATGAATCTAACGGCTCTCAAGTAGAGCAATTGCCAATTGATGTAGGATACAAAGATCCCTCGGAAGCAATCCAAGACTTGTTTATCGGCAAGATTCGTCCAATGGAGGTGAAGGAGAGTACCTCGTCCGTCCAAGTGGAAGCTTCTACCTCACGACAAGGTGAACCAAGAGTTGATATGGAAGCATCCACGAGTGGGACACACCAAGAAGAAGAAAACGAGGAAGTGCACCAAGATGAACGTCAACAACCTCCTTCTCCACCACGACAAGAGAACGGCAATGCCAACAATGAAGAAGGCCAAGAAGATGAACAAGATGAATAAGATGTTCAACAAAGACCCAAGCAAAATCTTTCACGAGTTCGAGCAAGAATTGCTAAAGATCATCACGTGGAGCAAATCTACAATGATACCCAAACCAGGAGAATCACTCGCTCAAAAACTCATTTAGCCAAATTTTGTGAACACTATTCATTCATCTCTCCTATTGAACCTATGAAGGTTGAAGAAGCATTGGAAGATCCGGATTGGATAAACGCCATGCATGAAGAGCTACACAACTTTGAGAGAAATCAAGTGTGGACATTGGTTGAAAAGCCCGACAACAACCACAACATCATCGGCACCAAATGGGTGTTTCGCAACAAGGAAGATGACGATGGACAAGTGGTTCGCAACAAAGCGCGTCTCGTCGCCCAAGGCTACACACAACTCGAAGGTATGGACTATGGTGAGACATATGCTCCTGTTGCTAGACTTGAGTCCATTCGCATCTTACTTGCCTATGCTAATCACCATAATATCACCTTGTACCAAATGGACATTAAAAGTGCTTTTCTAAATGGTGAAATTGAAGAGGAAGTTTATGTTAAGCAACCTCCCGGCTTTGCCAACCCTAAGAAACCTAATCATGTTTACAAACTTCAAAAGGCCCTTTATGGTCTTAAACAAGCTCCTAGAGCATGGTATAAATGCTTGACCAAGTTCCTTATTGAAAAAGGCTTTGAAATTGGAAAAATATATTATACTCTTTTTACTAAAAGGGTTAATGGAGAACTATTTGTATGCCAAATTTATGTTGATGATATTATATTTGGATCAACTAACCCTCATTTTAGTGAAAGGTTTGGGAAGCTAATGTCGAAGACGTTTGAGATGTCTATGATGAGTGAACTCAAATTCTTTCTTGGTTTGCAAATCAAGCAAACTAAGGAAGGCACCTTTGTCTCTCAAACGAAATACACCAAGGACTTATTCAAGAAGTTCAATATGCAAGAATGCAAAGGTATGACTACACCCATGCCTACTAGTGGACATCTTGATTTGACCAAAGATGGTGAACCGGTTGATCAAAAAGTTTATCGCTCTATGATTGGTTCATTATTATATCTATGTGCTTCACGTCCCGATATCATGTTAAGTGTGTGCATGTGTGCACGATATCAAGCTGCTCGGAATGTCATCTTAAGGCTGTGAAAAGGATAGTGAGATACTTAATACATACACCAAATTTTGGCATTTGGTATCCAAAGAGAGCTTCCTTTGATCTTGTTGGCTACTCCGACTCAGACTATGCCGGTGACAAGGTTGATAGGAAGTCCACTTCGGGTACTTGTCAATTCCTTGGTAGATCTCTTATGTCTTGGTCTTCCAAGAAACAAAACTCGGTATCCTTATCCACCGCTGAAGTGGAATACATTGCTGCGGGTTCATGTTGTGCTCAATTACTCTGGATGACCCAGACTCTTAAAGATTATGGGATATATGTGAAACATGTTCCATTACTTTGTGACAATGAAAGTGCTATCAAGATTGCTCACAATCTCGTGCAACACTCTCGAACTAAGCATATTGAAGTTCGTCATCATTTCATTCGAGATCACGTTGCTAAGGGTGACATAAACCTTAAGCATATTCGCACTGATAAGAAATTAACGGATATATTCACCAAACCACTTGATGAGAAAGTGTTTTGCAGGTTAAGAGGTGAATTGAACATCATTGATGCTTCAAACTTGGACTAGGAACTCCATTGGATACATGCAAGACTTGAGCTCGTGACTAATCACTTGATATTTTGATGATTATCTTATGTCTTGAAAATTTGCATCTTGCATGTTATCTAACCCTTGTAGGTACTTGGACAAATCTAATTCTATGAGATTGCAACTCACTCACATCTTGAGCAATCTCTACATCACCAAGTCTCTACACAATGGTGGTTGATGACAAGGAAGCACAAAACCTTTCAAACATATCCTTTGACAAATTCTATGTTGAGTTTCATGCTTGTCATGTTGGATACACACGTGCTCTTCCTTGAGAAAACTAACCCATGTAGGTAGATGAACTCAAAATCCAAAGGGTGCTACCAACTCTTGATGGGCTACATCAACCTTGAGCAACCCACACAAGTTCAACTACATGATCAAGATCAACACCGCCACCCAAGGTATGTTATTCCATCTTAGAGTAGCTTTACTCCAAGTCATGAGTCAAAGCAACTTGACAAGATGTGAATACATCAAGATACTTAAACGAAAAATGGTAACCCCATTTTGAGCTTAAACGATGAGTACGACCTATGATCAAGTGATCTCACTTGACTCCTAAGTCAATGTACTCTAACATAGGTGACTTTGTCACCGCCCAACTCTAGATGAAGTTCTCTTGTGTTCTTTTCTGTGTTATTGCACTTGTCTCATGCATATTTGTTTCCCATTTCAAACTTCATCTAGACCTTTTTGTTTCTTTTCTTTGTTCTTTGTTCTGCATTTTTCTGCATCAAATTCATTGCAAATCCTTGTGAGATCTTATTTGTCTAGTGAGCTGAGGTGACAAGTGTTTTTCTGTGATGAACTCGGTTCCACGGATTTCATGTTTCCGGTCTAACCGAAGATTTTTGGAGCAACCGAAGCATACAGCTCGGTGACACCAATTGCACCACAGGAAAAACATTTTGCCATTTATTCCTACTTTATTCTTGATCCAGCTCCACTCAATGAATCTTGTCCTCTGCAAGCATCACTTTTACCTTAATGCTTTGTGCTGTGATTCAAGGACCGAACCCATTCACAACAAATTCCAGAAGACCCTTCTTCGAAATTCATGTCAAAGGGGGAGAGAGATCACATCAAAGCTTAATCATATCTCTAGGGGAGGGAATACTCCAGGAAAGAGTAATCTTCAAGGATCCTAGATGCTTGATGTTCAAGAGGAGAGATGCCACATGTCTTCTTGGGGGAAAGACATGTTCATATGTGCTTATTTGCATTAGCTCTGTTCATGTGTTTCTTTGAGCTCTGTTTTTCTGTTCCCTATCTTCTCCCAGTATCCCATGCTAGATTCAGGGGGAGCAAGACATCCAAGGGAAAGAAAATTCTCTTTGGGGACATGTCAATACCTATCGTGGTACTCTATACTCACTCTACATGTCATCCCAGTCTTGGTACTCTTGTGGTTTCTTTTGTTTGCTCTAGCTAGTAGGTGCTTCTATGTTATCTAACCTTGTTTACGCAGGTTCATCACATCCTAGCCAACTCAAGGCCACAAGGTAAGTATATGCATCATGGTCATGTGTATGAGAAATTCTTGATGATGTACATGTTGTTTGCAAGAAGGACTCATGGGCATGAAGGTACATTTCTCATATTTTCATCACTTGCTCTGATGCATATAGCCAAGATACATGTAACACATTGCTACTCTGTCATGGTTATGCTCTCACATCCTTCTATATACCATATTCACATGATTGCATACATGTAGGGGGAGCCTATGCTTGTTACATGTCTTTCCAATGCTTTACTTGCTATTCTCTATATCTTTATCTAAAGCTTTGATGTATATTGCCATCAATTACCAAAAAGGGGGAGATTGAAAGCACAAGTGCTTTCTGGCTGATTTTGGTAATTAATGACAACATATCTCTTGTTGGACTAACACTTTTACCTAGTATGTTTCAGATGAGTTCAACAATGAAGTGACATGGACTAGAGGATGTGGAACCCCTTCAAAATGCTAAGGACAAAGGATTGGCCCAAGCTCCAAGCTCACGACTCTACATTTTATATCTTAGTGATCCAAGATCACATTGAGTCTATAGATAAGCCAATACTATTAAGAAGGGATGAGGTGTTGTTTAATGGCCTGCTTGCTCAAAGTGCTTAGTGATATGCTCCAAAGCCCTCAACCACTTTCTCACTTCCAAATATGTCCTAAACCAAAAGTCAAACTCGGCCCCACCGGTTTTTTTTCTATCCGGAGCCACCGAGTTCAGTTGAAATAGCCACTGCCAGAAACCCCAATCAGTTCGGTCTCACCAATGGGATCTCGGTCTCACCGAGATGGGCTTGCAAACTCTCTGTTACCTATTGCAATATTTTCGGTCTCACCGAGATATGCAACCGGCCCCACCGAGTTTGCTTGGCCAACTCTCTGTTTCACTTATTAACCAAATCGGTCCCACTGAGTTTGAGTAATCGGACAAACCGAGTTTTGGATTTACCCTAACCCTAGCACATCGGTCCCACCGAGTTGATCCAGTCGGTCCCACCGAAAACCCTAATGGTCACTAGGTTTGCTAAATCGGTCCGACCGAGTTTTTCACTTCGGTCTCATCGAGATTGGTAAATTGTGTGTAACGGTTAGTTTTTGTGTGGAGGCTATATATACCCCTCGACCCACTCTTCATTCGTGGAGAGAGCCATCAGAACATACCTACACTTCCAACCTATATTTTTTGAGAGAGAACCACCTACACTTGTGTTGAGACCAAGATATTCCATTCCTACCATATGAATCTTGATCTGTAGCCTTCCCCAAGTTGCTTTCCACTCAAATCATCTTTCCAACAAATCCAAATCCTGTGAGAGAGAGTTGAGTGTTGGGGAGACTATCATTTGAAGCACAAGAGCAAGGAGTTCATTACCTACACACCATTTGTTACTTCTTGGAGAGTGGTGTCTCCTAGATTTGCTAGGTGTCACTTGGGAGCCTCCGACAAGATTGTGGAGTTGAACCAAGGAGTTTGTAAGGGCAAGGAGATCGCCTACTTCGTGAAGATCTACCGCTAGTGAGGCAAGTCCTATGTGGGCGATGGCCATGGTGGGATAGACAAGGTTGCTTCTTCGTGGACCCTTTGTGGGTGGTTGCTTCTTCATGGACCCTTCGTGGGTGGAGCCCTGTGTGGACTCGCGCAACCGTTACCCTTGGGTGGAGCCCTGTGTGGACTCGTGCAACCGTTACCCTTCGTGGGTTGAAGTCTCCATCAACGTGGATGTAGGATAGCACCACCTATCCGAACCACGGGAAAAACATTCGTGTCTCCAATTGCGTTTGAATCCTCCAAACCCTTCCCTTTACATTCTTGCAAGTTGCATGCTTTACTTTCCGCTGCCAATATACTCTTTGCATGCTCTCTGTTACCCATTGCAATATTCTCGGTCCCACCGAGATATGCAATCGGTCCCACCGAGTTTGCTTGATCAAATCTCAGTTTCACTTATTACCCAAATCGGTCCCACCGAGTTTGAGTAATTGGTCAAACCGAGTTTTGGATTTACCCTAACCCTAGCACATCGGTCCCACCGAGTTGATCCAGTCGGTCCCACCGAAATCACTAACGGTTACTAGGTTTACATTTTCGGTCTGACCGAGTTTATTGATTTGGTCCCACCGAGATTGGAAAACTGTGTAACGGTTGGATTTTGTGTGGAGGCTATATATACCCCTCCACCTCCTTCTCATTCAGTGAGAGAGCTATCAGAACACACACACCATTCCAACTCATATGTTCTGAGAGAGAACCACCTACTCATGTGTTGAGACCAAGATATTCCATTCCCACCATATGAATCTTGATCTCTAGCCTTCCCAAGTTGCTTTCCACTCAACCCTTCTTTCCACCAAATCCAAATCCTATGAGAGAGAGTTGAGTGTTGGGGAGACTATCATTTGAAGCACAAGAGCAAGGAGTTCATCATCAACACACCATTTATTACCTTTTGGAGAGTGGTGTCTTCTAGATTGGCTAGGTGTCACATGGGAGCCTCCGACAAAGATTGTGGAGTTGAACCAAGGAGTTTGTAAGGGCAAGGAGACCGCCTACTTCATGAAGATCTACCGCTAGTGAGGCAAGTCCTTCGTGGGCGATGGCCATGATGGGATAGACAAGGTTGCTTCTTCGTGGACCCTTCATGGGTGGAGCCCTCCGTGGACTCGCGCAACCGTTACCCTCCGTGGGTTGAAGTCTCCATCAACGTGGATGTACGATAGCACCACCTATCGGTACCACGACAAAAACATCCGTGTCTCCAATTGCATTTGAATTCTACAAACCCTTCCCTTTAAATTCTTGCAAGTTTCATGCTCCGCTGCTCATATACTCTTTGCATGCTTGCTTGATATGTATTGTGTTTGTTAAACTAGTGCCTAAACTCCACTTCAACTTAAAGAAATTAAAAACTGCAACTTTTGGCACTTAGTGTCTAATCACCCCCCTCTAGACACCTCTTCTCGATCCTTTCACACCTCAAAGTTATCTTTTCCGATCAAGCTATTGGGCCATTCCTATAAGTGCCACGAGCAACCCAATATTTCGTACTAAAATAACACCATATCATATGCATCAATCAACTCTAATGTCACCTAGATACTCTAGTGTCACGACAAGTATCCTTTAGTCAATTATACGATTTGCATCAAACAACTTCAGATTCATAATATTCAATCCAACACAAAGAACTTCAAAGAGTGCCCCAAAGTTTCTACCGGAGAAAGTAGGACAAAAACATGTATCGACCCCTATGCATTGATTACCCCAATGTCACGATAGTCCGCAAGTTGAATACCAAAACATATATCAAGTGAATCAATAGAATAACTCATTGTCACCAAGGGTATCCACATGCAAGACATACATCAAGTGTTTTCAAATCCAAAAAGAATTCAATCCGATAATAGAGAAACCTCAAAGGTTTTTGCTCTGTTTAAAAAAGATAGAGAGGGAGAAACACCAAATGATCGAGCTATATTAACAAAGCTTGCGGTACATCAAGATGTGCCAAATCAAGAACACGAGAGAGAGAGAGAGAGAGAGAGATCAAACACATAGCTACTCGTACATACCCTCAGCCCTGGGGGTGAACTACTCCCTCCTTGTTATGGAGACCGCCAGGATGATGAAGATGGCCTCCAGTGATGATTTCCCCCTCCAGCAGGGTACCGGAACAGGGCTCCGATAGAGATCGCTTTGGTACAGAGGCTTGCGGTGGTGGAACAACTCATCTAGGTCAAGTTTCGAGGGTTATGGTATTTGTAGGAATTTTTGGCATTGGTTTCATGTCAAGGAGGCGCGCCCTAGGGGGCGCCCCCTGGCTTGTCATGCCCTCGTGGCTCTTATGGCCCTTCCTCAAAGCTTTGGGGGTTTATTTTTGTCCATAAAATATCGCCGTAAATTTTCAGCCCATTCCGAGAACTTTTATTTCCGCACAAAAAAACAACACCACGGTAGTTCTGCTGAAATAGCGTCAGTCCGGGTTAGTTCCATTCAGATCATACCAAAACCATATAAAATTGTTGTAAACATGGCATGTATACTTCATAAATTATAGATACGTTGGCACGCCCGGTCCTGAGGTTTCGTGGGCCCGTGGTGAAAGTAGAACATGGACCCTTAAGATATATTTTTTGTTAGACAATACTAAAACTAATGATATATCTTCCCTTAATAATAAAGCGCTTAATGCTTCTGTTCGCTAGCTCACCGTCGCGGCTGAGGGAGTCCTGGATTAAGGGGTCCTCAGGCATCCGACCTTTTGGACATGGGCCGGACTAATGGGCCGTGAAGATACAAGACAGAAGACTCTCTCCTGTGTCCGGATGTGACTCTCTTGGCGTGGATGGCAAGCCTGGCGTTCGGATATAAAGATTCCTTTCTCTGTAACCAACTTTGTATAATCCTAGCCCCCTCCAATGTTTATATAAACCGGAGGGTTTAGTCCGTAGAGGCAATCATAATCTTATAGGCTAGACTTCTAGGGTTTTAGCCATTACGATCTCGTGGTAGATCAACTCTCGTAATCCTCATACTTATCAATATCAATCAAGAGGGACGTAGGGTATTACCTCCAGCGAGAGGGCTCGAACCTGGGTAAAACTTCGTGTCCCCTGTCTCCTATTATCATCAACCTTAGACGCACAGTCTGGGACCCCCTACCCGAGATCCACCGGTCTTGACACCGAGATTGGTGCTTTCATTGAGAGTTCCACTGTGTCGACGTCAGAAGGTTCGATGGCTCCATCCATCATCAGCAATGATACTACCCTAGGGGAGGTTTTTCTCCCCAGCCAGATCTTCGTATTTGGTGGCTTCGCACTGCGGGCCAACCCGCTTGGCCATCTGGAGCAGATCGACAGCTACGCCCCAGGTCACCAGATTAGTTTTGGAAACCTAGATTATGTCGCTGATATCGGAGGAGACTTGATCTTCCAAGGATTCACGACCCCAAACTTTGCTCTGGGCTTAGAGCCGGAGTGCCTCGCCAGGACCGAAGGCGAGATTTCTAAACCCGCCGAACTATCTGTGGCCACTAGGCCCAATACGGGAGAACCGGAGAAGCAGTGTTGCCTGCAACCATCACCAAGCCGGACTCTTCCCCGGATGCTGGCTCCAAACTCTCGGAGTCAGCATCGTGTGAGCTCGTCCGAGGAATTACCTTCCCGCCATACTCCAAGGATTCTTTTCTCCATCGAAAAACCTCGCCTTTAAGCGAGGCTCTAGACTTGATGCGATCCCTCGTGATTACGGAGGAGCAACGTCTGAGCTACGCCCAGCCCGGACTAGGGGCTGAGAGCGGGGAATTTTATGTCCCACCCACCACCCACTTCATCGCCACAGTAGAGGACTTAACTGACATGCTCGATTACGGCTCTGAAGACATCGACGGTATGGACAACGTTGCCGGAGAGGAGCAAGCCGAAAACCCGCCGTTTACCGGACGCTGGACGGCCACCTCTTCATATGACGTGTACATGATGGATATACCCAAGGAGGGTGACATCGATAATGAGAAAAATCCAGTAGAGGATAAACCTCCCGAGATACAACAAAAGCACCGACGGCGCTGCTCTAAATCATGCCGCAACAAAGAGAGCAATACCGGCACGAGAGACAACAACACTCCAGATGATGCCGAAGACCAAGAAAACCCCGTCGAGCAAAACTCTAAACAAGACGATCGGGAGGATGGGCAAGTCAGCCCTGATGAACAGGCTGCAAACGAAGACTCAAAGGACAGTAATTACCTTCCACCCTCTGAGGATGAGGTGAGCCTCGGTGACGAAGACTTTGTCGTGCCTGAGGAACCTCTCGAGTAGGAGCGCTTTAAGCAACGGCTAATAGCCACTGCAAGGAGCCTGAAGAAGAAGAAGCAGCAGCTTCAAGCTGATGAAGATCTCCCCAACGATAGATGGACTGATGTAATGGCAGCAGAGGAATATGGCCTCGAGCTCCCAACCAAAAGTTACCCAAAGCATAAACTGCTACCTCAATTCAATGACGAGGCACTTGAGCCTGTACCATCTGCGCGTAATTCGGCTGATCGACCACCACGTGGCCAGGGCAAAACGACAACTCAAGCCGAACACCAGCCCATCCTACCTCGCCATAAAGGCAGAGATAAAACAGCTCGGGGATACACATATGACCTACGGCGGGATCTGAAGAATAAAGCAGGCCCGGCCAGATTGATCTATAGATAGCGGGGGCGTGCCCCAACACGCGACGACGGCTATCAAGCTGAACATGGCAAGCACAATCACGCCCGGGGCGAAAACCGCAGACGGACTCCATCCGAACTACGTCACGATCTGACCCGGTATAGAGGCGCCACACACTTCCTCTGCTTCACTAATGAAGTAATGGAACATGAATTCCCAGAAGGGTTCAAACCCGTGAATATCAAATCATATGATGGCACCACAGATACCGCGGTATGGATTGAAGAATTTATTCTCCATATTCACATGGCCCGCGGCGATGATCTTCATGCCATCAAATACCTCCCCCTAAAACTCAAGGGACCAGCCCGACACTGGCTGAACAACCTGCCTGAAAACTCTATTGGCAGCTGGGAAGACCTAGAAGATGCCTTCCGCGACAACTTCGAAGGCACATATGTAAGACCTCCGGATGCCGATGACTTAAGTCACATAGTCCAACAACCCAGAGAGTTAGCAAGGAAATTTTGGACTAGGTTCTTAACTAAAAAGAACCAAATCATCGACTGTCCAGATGTCGAAGCCCTAGCGGCCTTCAAACACAACATCCGCGACGAATGGCTCGCTCGACACCTCGGCCAAGAAAAGCCAAAGTCCATGGCGGCCCTCACGGCACTCATGACCCACTTTTGCACGGGCGAAGATAGCTGGCTAGCCCGCAACAATAACAATGCAAGCGAACCTGGCACCTCGGAAGCCAAAAATAGCAACGGCGAGCCCCGACGCAACAGGCACAAGCGTCCAAACAATGGTGACAATACTGATGACACGGCGGTCAACGCCGGATTTAGTGGCTCCAAGTCTGGTCAGCGGAATAAGCCATATAAAAGGAATAATCAGGGCCCTTCCAGCCTGGACTGCATACTCGATCGTCCATGTTAGATCCATGGCACCCCTGATAAACCAACCAATCATACCCACCGGAGTTGTTGGGTCTTCAAACAGGCCAGCAAGTTAAATGCCAAAGACAAGCATAAGGGGTCGCAAAGCAAGAATGACGACGAGGAGCCCTATCCATCGAACACAGGGGGACAGAAGAAGTTTCCCCCTCAGGTCAAAAAGGTGAACATGATATACGCTACACATATCCCCAAGAGGGAGCGCAAGTGCGTGCTCCGGGACGTCTATGCGATAGAGCCAGTCGCCCCAAAATTCAACCCATGGTCGTCCTGCCCAATGACCTTTGATCGCAGCGACCATCCGACAAGTATCCGTCATGGCGGTTCAGCCACACTAGTTCTCGACCCAATAATTGATGGATTCCACCGCACATGAGTCCTCATGGATGGTGGCAACAGCCTCAACCTGCTCTATCAGGATATAGTGCACAAAATGGGCATCGACCCATCAAGGATCAAGCCCACCAAAACTATCTTTAAAGGAGTTATACCAGGTGTAGAGGCCTGTTGCTCGGGCTCAATCAAATTGGAGGTCATCTTCGGATCTCCGGACAACTTCTGAAGCGAAGAGTTAATCTTCGATATCGTCCCTTTCCACAGCGGCTATCACGCACTTCTCAGACGAACTGTGTTTGCTCGATTCAATGCAGTGCCGCACTATGCTTATCTCAAGCTCAAGATGCCCGGACCACACGGTGTCATAACAGTCAATGGAAACAGGGAGCGCTCCCTCCATACCGAGGAACATATCGCGGCCCTGGCAGCGGAAGTAGAGCAGCCTTTAAGGCAAAACTTTGATTCAGCGGCCAAGCTCACGGACACTGTCAAACGAGCCCGGACTACTCTGCAGCATGACAGTCCGGTTTGTCAGGAGTTAGACTAGCAATTCGACCACCGTCTCAGTCCCGACCAAGTGGCAGCATACATACTGTGCGTACATAACTATGCACTAAAAATACCATGGGCAAAGACAGAGGCATAACCAGACCGTGGTCCACAATATGGCTTGACCTTCCTGGGACACACATACTTTTACTTTTCTTTCTATCATTTTCAGGTTTCTTTTCCACAGGCCCCTCTTGATGGCCTGATAATCGGTCCTTTCAAAGGACAGATATACCAAGGTGGCAAGTAGCACAGACGTATGGGGCAATCTCTAGATGTTCTTTTTAAACGATCATTCTACCTGTTTTCAGGACCTGTACGCAGCCCCCCTTGGTCTGGGCATGTTAAATAGCCACTATTGCTAATCTCACTATTTTGTACAAATATGCTTTGTCGTATTAATCAAAATTATAATGGAAACAGTTCGCGGCCCAACTTATGTGGCACTAGATTACTACTTCATTTCTATTTCGCTATTCTTATTGATTGCATCCGTACACTTTGGTACGCTGTAGTTCGCCAGGGGCTTTATTGCGCCCCATACTATGGCAACAAGTCCGAACACTTTTATAGTATAGTTCGGCCCCCGAATTTAGCATTATATGCATCGGCTCCGAATCATGTATTTGGTCAATAGTTGGGTTGCCCAGCTCCTGTGCTTACTACCTTACGTTCCGCTCTATCGGCTAGGGTAGTAGAGGGAGAACTACTACGATTGTGTCATGGTTTATCCAGATGAGCACCTCAGTAGAGAAAGCTGAAAACTGACTGTCATGATGCGGTGTGAGCCGGTTAGCTCTTCGGAGGTTAAAATCTCTTGTGATTTTTTCCGCATTATGCGACAGATCGGCCTTCACCCGATCAGGTGTCTACAGCACCCTAGTCCGGACTAACGAATACTAGGGGGTGTGCCTACATTTCTATTGTCAAACTCCTATGGCTAAGTGAGGGTGATAAAGCCACATAGTCCGATTTCCTGGTTCGTTGCGCTAAACACCTCCTTCAAGGACCAATTTCTTGGATCAAGAGTGTTTAGATTCCATCCTGAACACCCCCGTACTACCTACATGGGGGCTGAAGCCGACGACTGGCCAACTCTCAGATTTAATAAAAACGGCCGCACAGGAGGTAAAATTCCAAAATAAACAGCAAGCATTATATTACATAACAGTCTTGTTTTCATCATACAGGGCGGGATAACATGAAGGTACTCATTCAAAGATAATGTCTTTTGAACACTGGCTCTCTACAATGCGGGATCCCATGAGGACATCATCAAAATACCACTCCGGCGTGCGGTACTCCTTGCCAGCGGGCGGTCCCTCGGTCACAAGCTTGACAGCATCCATCTTCGCCCACTGTATCTTGACATGTGCGGAGGCCATCCGCGCACCTTCGATGCAGATTGACCGCTTGATGACGTCAAGCCGGGGCAGGCATTGACCAGCCACTTCATGAGCCCGAAGTAGCTGCAGGCATTGACTTTGGCAGGCCATAGCCAGATTATTAAATCCTTCATGGCTAGTTCGGCCACCCTATGCAGTTCCACCAGCTGTTTTAGCTGATCGCTAAAGGGCACCGGATGTTCTAGCGCAAGGTATTGCGACCAGAGCAACTTCTCCGTCGAGCTCCCCTCTTCGGCTCAGAAGAATTCTGCAGCGTCGGCAACGCTAAGCGGCAGATCCGCAAACGCTCCTGGAGAACTCCAAATCCGGGCGAGTAAGAGAAATCTTCTCTTCACATACTTGCTCTGCATAATAAAGGCCTTACCCGCCGTGATTTTCCCGTCCTCCTGGATTTCCTGGAGGGCCCCCTGGGCTTCAATCCGGGCATCATGTGCGCTCTAGCGGGCCTTGGTAAGTTCGGACTATTGATCCGCAATATTGCGCTCGAAGGACTTGCATTTCTGCACAGCATCCTGGAGCTCCTGCTGTACCTCACCAACCCCGGCCTCGAGTTTCTCACGAGCGGCTTATTCCTTTGCCGCTCTGTCCTGGGCTTTGGCTTGTGCCTTCTTGAGGGCCTCCACCTCGGTTGCCGCTCCTAACAAATATCATGGCACTATGGTCAAAACAAATCATTCATCCCTTCTGGATCTACAAAAGGCCATTGCATACCTTGATGATCCTCCAGCTGTTTTTTAACGCGGCCGAGCTCTTCCTCGGTCCGCTCCAGACTCCGCTTTAGTCCGGATACCTCAGTAGCATGAGAGGTCGCAGCCAGCAAAGACGCTTGCTTATTCACATAAGACATATTTGGTTAGTCTCCTGCGAAAATTAGTTGATCCTTTGTCCGTCTTTTCTTTTCAAACACCGGACAGTGTCTCAGGGGCTACTGTCTATACTATGCCATCCTATTTATACAATTGTGTCGCTTATCTCAAAGCCTGTTAGAAGGCTTGTGCAGGCTTCGGTCAGTCCGCTCTTGGCAAACTGAATACTCTCAATCACCATACCCATGAGGGTACGGTGTTCCTCAGCAATGGAAGCACTTCGCAATGCTTCTAGTAGAGTATCTGGTGCCTCTGGATGGATAGGGGTCACCAGTGGAATTGGTGCACCTCCTTCCTTCGAAGGAGGCTGCCTACCGGATTCTGGAGCCGTATAGGTCTCCGGGGTCGTATTCGGCTGCGGGCCGAATTGGAGATGGCCCCCATCGCCAGTCTCCATGGGGATCTGCTCCCCCATGTGTCCGGCGGCCGAGGTGTTATCCTCTGGCGCCACCGTGACGGCCTCCTGTGCCTCCCCTTGAGCCGGGAGTGTCCTTCACGACAACACTTCAGTGTTTTCCACAGTCTTGGGAGAGGAGGCCGCCGGAAGGGAGCCGTTGTCCATCACCTTTGGATCCAGCAAGTTTCCCGAACATGAGGACCGCTCGAGGTCGGAACGAGCCGGACTACAAGAGCATGATTCAACATGTTAAAACTATTAAGTAAAGAAGCTGGATATTTGTGTGCGTCTTTGAGTACTTATGATTCGGCCAAGGGCTTATCCCTGGGGCGCCACTCGGAGCTGCTTTCAATGTCCCACACGGGGTTGTCCGCGGCGGAGGCCTTCCCCTTCTTGGACGCCTCTGGCTCCAGATGCGTGGAGGCTGCCCTTTTCTTCCTTCCCCCTTTGGGGGAGAATTGTTTTCCTCCTCCTCCTCCTCGTCGGCGGCGGGAGGGGAGTGGGTTTCGGCGTCTTCGGACATCATGTCTGAAGTTCCCTTATGGTGGAGACCACCCTTGGTCCCCTTGGCCTTCTTCTCTCATGCTTGATAGGGTGCCGGAACCAGCATCTCGTCAGAACCGGGATAGCTGGTTCTTTGGGCAGCGGAGCCGGACACTGAATCTGCTCCGCCTTCTTTGTCCAGCCCCGAAAAAACAAATAGGGAAGCTTATATATCTTCCTAGAATATGCAAGTAAAGGATACACCTTGAAATACGGAAAACTTACCGCACTAGCAGGATGGGCCAGGTCGTGCCCGCGGTCCTCGGTCGTCGCTGGCCACATCTCATTGGCCTTGAAGAGCACCTTCCAGATGTCTTTGTGCGTAGTGCTGAAGAACTGTTGCAAGGTCTAGTGCTTGGCCGGATCGAACTCCCACAAGTGGCAAGTCCGGCTTTGGCAAGGCAGGATCCGGCGAGTGAGCATCACCTGGATCACATTGACAAGCTTGACGTTCTTGTCCACCATGCTCTTGATGCGGGTCTAAAGTGTTGTCAGCTCGTCCGATGAAGACCAGTCCAGGCCCTTCTCTAGCTAGGAGGTGAGCCGCATCGGGGTGCCGGACTAGAATTCAGGAGCCACGGCCCAAGTGGCGTCGCGAGGCTCTGTGACGCAGAACCACTGTTGTTGCCACCCTTTGATGGTCTCCACGAAGGTACCTTTGGGCCATGTGACATTGGGCAGCTTGCTCACCATGGCGCCTCCGCACTCTGCATGTTGGCCATCCACCACGTTCGGCTTCACGTTGAAGATCTTCAACCACAGTCCGAAGTGGGGTGGGATCCGGAGGAAGGCCTCGCACACGACAATAAATGATGAGATATTGAGGAAGGAGTTGGGGGCCAGATCATAGAAATCCATCCCGTAGTAGAACATGAGTCCGAGAATGAATAGGTGGAGAGGAAATCCCAACCCGCGGACAAAGTGGGGGATGAACACGACCCTCTCATGGGGCTTCGGAGTAGGGACGATCTATCCCTTTGCCGAAAGCCGATGGGAGATTTCCTTGGCTAAATACCCGGCCTCCCGAAGCTTGGTGATGTCCTTCTCCTTGACGGAGGAGACCATCCACTTGCCCTGCCCTCCAGATCCAGACATGGCTGGAGTGCTTTTTTGAGATGGAAATGATGGAAGCTTGGGCGCTAGAGCTTGAGAATGGATGGGCAGAGAGAAGGAAGGCATGGGTGAAAGAGGTGAATCCTTATCCCTTTAAAAAGGCTGTGAATATCAAGCGCCTCCCCACTCGCCTTAAAACTCACCTATTCCCCAAGGATCATGTAGACGGCGCGGTTGGATTACCCACGCCCGTATTGATGGGAATCCCGCAATAAGGGTACACGATCTCTGCTTTGACAAGACGTGCCAATAAAACCGCATCTTGAAACATGGAGCAGGAGGCTCAAAAATGGTTCGAAATAATGACCGGGCTATGACGTGATGTCACGCTACAAAAGTTGTCAGTGGGTTGGACTCATAAAATACTATACTCTCTGTGTATGTGTGTGGTACTCGTTTGCAGAGCCAGACGCATTTTCTGTGTTTGAAAGCTGTTTTGAAGTATTCAGAGGAGGAACCCGCCTTGCAATGCCGAAGACAATCTGTGCGCCAGACACCTCATCATTGAAGCCTAGTTCAGGGGCTATTGAGGGAGTCCTAGATTAAGGGGTCCTCAGGCGTCCGACCTGTTGGACATGGGCCGGACTAATGGGCCGTGAAGATACAAGACAGAAGACTCTCTCTCGTGTCCGGATGGGACTCTCCTTGGCGTGGATGGCAAGCCTGGCGTTCGGATATGAAGATTCCTTTCTCTGTAACTGACTTTGTATAATCCTATCCCCCTCCGGTGTCTATATAAACCGGAGGGTTTAGTTCGTAGAGGCAATCATAATCTGGCAGGCTAGACTTCTAGGGTTTTAGCCATTACGATCTCGTGGTAGATCAACTCTTGTCACTAGTGCACGTCGGTCCTAAACAAACAGTTTAAAACCCCTTTCCGCGGCGGCATTTGGAACCGTCGCCAAGTGAGTGTGGGTGATAGGGGGTCCTTCCCACACGACCCAAAAACCGTCGGGGATAGGGCCCCTACAGTACTCCTACTCGTTTCTGCTCGCATTGCCATCGCAGTCAGTATTCTATGGTGCTACGTTTACGATGCGCGGCCCATCACAAACGGTTCAGTATTATAGAACGTGTATGATATGCGGCCCATCACAAACGGTTCACCGTTACGAAGATCAGCTCATCGTCGTACGAGTGTCGGACAGGATTACGAAGTGTTAGACCATCATAACATCGTCGTACATGACAACTATCGCACACGCTATTCTGTGGTGCAATGTTTATGATGCATACTTCATCAGAAATTGTTCATGGTTGCGAATCATGTACGATAAGGCAACTAAAACAAACGTTTAGTTTGCCCGCACCATTTGTGATATTGTCTGACATCGCACACGCTTTGAAAAGGGCAATTGTGTGCATGCTTGCACAGTTTCCTCTCTGTGAACCGTCTCGGATTATGGTGCATATCGCAAACGTTTGTGTTTTACCAACCGTGTGTGCCGTAACAACCCGGAGAGCATAATTTCACCGTAATTTAATTGCTGCTTTTCGAAATTGTACCGGATTTGGATTTGAATTTGAATGTATGCTACAACTTTATTCATATCCATCAGGTTCAAACAACCAATGCATTATTCGATTCATAGGTAAATATGTTCAAGAATTACATAAGAACCAAATAAAGAATGATGAACCATAGTTGTATACTTGTACTATTAAAGACGGTAAAGAAAGAGGTGAAATATATACTGGTTGTTGAACAAGGTGAAGCGGAATGCCCATATTGTACCCTCCTCCATGTAGAAGGCACGCACGAATCTAGTCTAACCCCTTGTGATGGCCGACCACCCATCCTTCACGGTCTTCATGAAAACATCTAGATAATCATCGTGTTCTGGTAGAAATACTTTAACCTTTGCATGCCCACCAATCATGTAGTTTGAGAGGTAATCTTGAGTAAACTGCTTTGGCAACCACTACAAAGGAATAAGATTTCGGACATTGTCATCTATCACAACTCATTATGGGCAGTAAAAAGAAGGCTGCAGAGTTCTTACTTACCATCCTGCAGTTCGTTGTTGTCTTGGATAAAGTGTAAAAAAATAGTTTAATTGCCATCTTTGGACCCATTTTACTAACAATCTTTATCAGCTTCCTCACATGATGCTGGTTCATCAATATCTCATTGCCCCATACGCAGAAAGGGTCGAAACGCGGATCTTTACCAATGACATATGTACCTAAAAGCACCAAGTTAATATTAGAAGCTAAACAGCAATGGCACAATGATGTAGTACAACACTCTTTTATAATATGTCTATGTACATTCGTATGTGGTAGTCCATTTGAAATCTATAAAAAGAACAAATATTGAGGAATGGAGGGAGTATCTTATAACATCCAATATACTCACATATTAGATGAATCATCTTATATTATGGGCCAGAAGGAGTTCAGTTCATTCTTAAAAATTATCTGCTATTGTATCCACGGGTTGCAGTTAGTTTGAGCTAGTTTGGGCTCAAATAGCCCTAAAGTATATCTAAACATGAGGGCTAGTTTGAGCTAGTTGCATCTATAACCCACCCAAAAAAAACTAGTATCCAACCCAAGAGGTGCTAATTGGAGCTAGTTCTCCTAGTGCATTTATTATCAATCTAACCCTTCCATCCAAACAACTCTTTGGATGGAGTTAGTTCAGGGTTAGTAATGAGCTAGAAACTAACTCTAACCTCTAGCTAAGTTGAGTATCCAAACAGGGATGTGTTGTTGCTATTGTTATTGCTGCTCTTCTATGTATATCTAGACATCATTAGAACATTAATGTAACACTTCCTTGTTGCTATGTAGCCTAGGATTGCATATTTAGACATTAAGTACATTGCATTTTGCTATGTAGCCTCAGATATATTACATATGGCCCTAGTTAACCTAAGGAGAAATGGATTGCAGATATATTCAGTTAAAAGTCTGATTCACCGATTAGTCCCTTATCAGCTATCGGCATATATGGTACCAGCTACATATATCCTGAATAGTGAGCAGATATAAGCGATGGGATGAAACTAACCTCGATGGAAAATAGCAGTCGTTCCCAAAATTGTCCTGTGTAGGTACATCAAGAAGCATGTTAAGAACAACAGGCTAAACATCAACCAATATTACACATGGCAGACAAAATAATCTACAAAAGATAGCTTCAGTGTGAAGGTTTAAGCACACTAGTAAAGCAAAACAAGTGGAAAGGTGTGCTAACTGCAACATGCCTAACATTTAACAACAAGCAAACATGGTCATTCAAACTGGTATTGTGCCGGTCTAAGTACACTAGTTATGGTTAAATAAAAATGGAAAGGTGTGTTAACTACAAGACGCAGCAACCAAATGTAGTCATTCACAGTGGTATTCTTGAAACTGGTACTGATGAAATTGAACTGCATGGTTCATACTTGCACATATAGAACATCACGTTGTGAATAACTGGAATAAACAAGGCATACTATGAACAATCAAAGATAGCATTTGAAACTAAACATATGCTAACTACAAACAACCGAACAATCAAAAAAAATTTAAAAGAGGCATATGCTAGCTATAACAGGCTTAACAGTAAGCAAATATATCCATTCCTATCAGTATGTTTAAAACTGGATTGATGAAATGTACCGCACAGTAAATAATTGCACATATAGAGCATCACATTGTGAACAACTAAAATAAACAAATCATGGGTTCTATCACTTGTCACAGATGGGCTTGTTCCCGTGGGAAGAGCATGGACCGTGGAAGAGCAAGGCTGTAGGGTGCCCTCCCTAATGTCGCAGACGGGCGCTTTCCCCTTGGAAGAGCAGATGGGCTATTTCCCCTTGGAAGAGCCGGAGAGGGTGCCCTCCTCGTGGTCGTCGTGGATGAGGTCTGACTTGGAAGCTGTGGATGCCAAGCCAGCGTCGCAGAACATGTCCTTCAAAAATGACAAAAGGGGCTCGATGGCGATGTAGAATGGCAAATTGTTGACAGCGAGCCAGAGGAGATCAGCGGCGGGGCCATGGTGAGATCGACGGTGGTTGAACCCGAGGGGTTGGGGGTGGGCCACTTAACCTGTGACATAGCCCACCTCAGGGCGTCGCTGTGGATGACCTCGATGTCGTAGCCGGTGGACGAGACATGCCCACATAGTCTAGCCCGCTACTTGAATGCCTGCCGCCAATAATGGTCGTCAGCTTCCTCGGCGACGTCGGGCGAAGAGACCGCTATACACCTCTTTTAGGCCAATCACTCCTTGAACTCCACGGGAAGCGTAGCCGGGCTTAGGTTGCGATGCTCTGGAGTGGGGGATGGGGATCTGTGGGAAAGGGGGCATTTGGCAGGCGTCATCTAAGAAACTCAGGGAGGCCTGGGTATGGAGATCGGTGGGTAAGCTGCACGGGCAAACCGGCAGATGTTGACAATGGAGGCCTTGCGGCGGCGGGGACTTTGCTAGGGTTTAAAGCGAGGGAGGGTGTGTGGGGGGGGGGCGCATGCCCGAGGAGGTTTTGGTGTGTGTGTCTGTGTGTGCGTGTGGAGGGGGCGCGGGGTGTTTGAGGAAATGACGCGGGTACTGAAAATTTTACTACGCGAGAGTCAAACGCGGGAGTGAAATGCCGGGCTATTGAAAATTTTGATGATAGTGCATCGCACATGGTCTGGAGATAACAACCGTGTGTTATGAAAAAGAAAAACCCTCGAGGCGAGCCGATATTTTCGATGCAGGCGGGATTGGGAACAAGAAACATCGCACATGGTCCGGAGATAACAAACGTGTGTTATGAAACAGAAAAACCCTTGAAGCGGGTAGATATTTTTGACAGGGGGAGCCTCATGGAGCCCAATGTACTGTGCGGATGTGTGCGTGACAGGTGCACCGACGTGGCACACGATTAGTTTGAGTGAACCGTGTCTGTTGCGTCATCCGACTTGTCTAATGTTAATAAATTTGGCGAAAAATGACGCGGGAGAGGGTCAGAACACGAACACACTTGCATGTGGACCAAATTTATGTATCAAAAGGGTGGTTTGATTTTCAAATACCAATTGCAACTTCGATGTGACACCTCTCTCGCAAACCTCATAGTATTGCTTGCTCCCACCCTCTCATGTCGGCATGAAGGGAATCCTAAGCTATGAATGCATGCCCCCTCCCCCTCAACCGAGGTTCACCTAGCAAAGTGCGAAGTAGCTAGCAGCCCCCCTCCTCCCTCGTGTCGGCACGAAGGGAATCCTAAGCTATATATGAATGCATGCCCCCTCCCCCTCAGCCGAGGTTCACCTATCAAAGTGTGAAGTAGCTAGCA